>NW_026068179.1:1831965-1841640 GCF_014885135.2 Alexandromys fortis
TAGAGTTTGAAGTCAGGGATGGTAATGCCTCCAGACGTTCCTTTATTGTATAAGATTGTTTTGGCTATCCTGGGTTTTTTGTTTTTCCATATAAAGTTGATTATTGTCTTCTCCAGATCTGTGAAGAATTTTGATGGGGATTGCATTGAATCTATAGATTGCATATGGTAGAATTGCCATTTTTACTATGTTGATCCTCCCAATCCAAGAGCAGGAGAGATCCTTCCATTTTCTGGTGTCCTCTTCAATTTCTTTCTTCAAAGACTTAAAGTTCTTGTCATATAGATCTTTCACTTCCTTGGGCAGAGTTACCCCAAGATATTTTATGCTCTTTGTGGCTATCGTGAAAGGTGATGCTTCTCTGATTTCCCTCTCTGTTTCTTTATCCTTAGTGTATAGGAAGACAACTGATTTTTTGGAGTTGATATTGTATCCTGCCACATTACTAAAGGTGTTTATCAGCTGTAGGAGTTCTTTGGTGGATTTTTTGGGGTCGCTTGTGTATACTATCATATCATCTGCAAATAACGAAAGCTTAACTTCTTCCTTTCCAATACAAGTCCCCTTGATCCCCTTATGTTGTCTTATTGCCATTGCTAGAACTTCAAGCAATAAATTGAAGAGGTATGGAGAGAGTGGACATCCTTGTCATGTTCCTGAATTTAGTGGGATGGCTTTGAGTTTTTCTCCATTTAATTTAATGTTAGCTGTTGGCTTGCTGTAGATAGCTTTTATTATATTTAGGTATGAGCCTTATATCCCTAATTTCTCCAAGACCTTTATCATAAAGGGGTGTTGAATTTTGTCAAATGCTTTTTCAGCATCTAATGAAATGATCATATGGTTTTTTTCTTTCAGTTTATTTATATGGTGGATTACATTGATAGATTTTTGTATGTTGAACCAGCCCTGCATCTCAGGGATGAAGCCTACTTGATCATAATGGATAATTTTTTTAATGTTTTCTTGGATTCGGTTTGCCAGTATTTTATTGAGAATTTTTGCGTCGATATTAATGAGTGAGATAGGCCTGTAATTCTCTTTCTTGTTTGGGTCTTTGTGTGGTTTTGATATCAGGGTAACTGTAGCTTCATAAAAGGAATTTGGCAATGACTCTTCTGTTCCTATATTGTGAAATACATTAAGGAGTATAGGTATTAGCTCTTCTTGGAAGTTCTGGTAGAATTCTGCATTGAAACCATCTGGTACAGCGCTTTTTTTGGAAGGGAGATTTTTGATAACTGTTTCTAGTTCTTCGCGACTAACAGGTCTATTTAGATCGTTCACCTGGTCTTGGTTTAGCTTTGGTATATGGTACTTATCTAAAAAAATGTCCATTTCTTTTGCATTTTCCAGTTTTGTGGCATACAGGCTTTTATAGTAAGATCTAATGATTCTCTGGATTTCCTCTGTGTCTGTGGTTATGTCCCCCCTTTCATTTCTGATTTTATTTATTTGCGTGTTCTCTCTCTGTTGTTTAGTTAGTTTGGATAGGGGTTTGTCGATCTTGTTGATTTTCTCCAAGAACCAACTTTTTGTTTCATTGATTCTTTGGACTGTTTTCTGTGTTTCTATTTTGTTGATTTCTGCCCTCAGTTTGATTATTTCCAGTCTTCTACTCCTTCTGGGCACCTCTGCTTCTTTTTTTTCTAAAGCTTTCAGGTGTGCCATTAAGTCCCCAATGTATGCTTTCTCTGTTTTCTTTAAGTGGGCACTTAGTGCTATGAACTTTCCTCTTAGCACTGCTTTCATCGTGTCCCATAGGTTTGAGTATGTTGTCTCTTTATTTTCATTAAATTCAAGGAAGACTTTAATTTCTTTCTTAATTTCTTCCTTGACCCAGGTGTGGTTCAGTAGTTGACTGTTCAGTTTCCATGAGTTTGTCGGCTTTCTGGGGGTAGCATAGTTGTTGCCATCTAACTTTAATCCGTGGTGATCTGATAAGACACAGGTGGACACTGATATTCTTTTGTATCTGTGGAGGTTTCCTTTGTTTCCGAGTATATGGTCAATTTTTGAGAAGGTTCCATGAGCTGCAGAGAAGAAGGTATATTCTTTCCTATTTGGGTGGAGTGTTCTGTAGATGTCTGTTAAGTCCATTTGCTTCATTACCTCCAATAATTCTCTTAATTCTCTATTAGGTTTCTGTCTGATTGACCTGTCCATTGGAGAGAGAGGTGTGTTGAAGTCTCCTACTATTAGTGTGTGTGGTTTTATGTCTGCCTTGAGTTTTAGAAATATTTCTTTTACATAAGTGGGTGCTTTTATATTAGGGGCATAGATATTCAGGATTGAGATGTCATCCTGATGAATTGTTCCTGTTATGAGTATAAAGTGTCCATCTCGATCTCTTCTGATTGATTTTAGTTTGAAGTCAGTTTTGTTGGAAATTAGTATGGCCACACCTGCTTTTTTGTTAGGACCATTTGCTTGAAAGACCTTTTCCCAACCTTTTACTCTGAGTAGATGCCTGTCTTTGTGGTTGAGATGTGTTTCTTGCAAACAGCAGAATGTTGGATCCTGTTTTCGTATCCAATCCCTTAGCCTGTGCCTTTTTATAGGTGAATTGAGACCATTAATATTAAGTGATATTAGTGACCAGTGGTTGTTTACTCCGGTTATTCTTACTGTTTTCGGTAGTAGAGTTTGTGTGTGTCCCTTCTTTGAGTTGTACTGGTGAAGGTTCGCTAGATTCCTGAGTTATTGTAGTCAGTGTTGGCAATGTTGGATTCCTTGGGTTGCGATTTTCCTTCTATTACTTTCTGTAGCGCTGGATTTGTGGCTACGTATTGTTTAAATTTGTTCTTATCCTGGAATGTCTTGTTTTCTCCATTGATAGTGAATACTAGCTTGGCTGGGTATAGAAGTTTGGGTTTGCATCCATGGTCTCTTAGTTTTTGAAGAACCTCTATCCAGGACCTTCTGGCTTTCATGGTTTCCATAGAGAAGTCAGGTGTAAGTCTGATCGGTTTACCTTTATAAGTTACTTGGCCTTTTTCCTTTGCAGCTCTTAATATTCTTTCTTTAACCTGTATATTTTGTGTTTTGATTATTATATGGCGAGGGGATGCTTTTCTTTGATCCAGTCTGTTTGGTGTTCTGTATGCTTCTTGGATATTCAAAGGAATATCTTTCTTTATGTTGGGAAAGTTTTCTTCCATAATTTTGTTAAATATATTTTCTGGGCCTTTGAGCTGTAATTCTTCCCCTTCTTCTATTCCTATTATTCTCAGGTTTGGTCTTTTTATTGTGTCCCATATTTCCTGAATGTTTTGTGATGAGAATTTGTTGGCTTTGCTGTTTTCTTTGATCAGTGCGTTTATTTTCTCTATGGTGTCTTCAGAATCTGAGATTCTTTCTTCTATTTCTTGTATTCTATTGATTATGCTTGTTTCTATAGGCTCTGCTCATTGACCTAGATTTTCCGTATCCAGCTGGTCCCCAGTTTGTGTTTTCTTCCTTGCTTCCATTTCAGTTTTCAATTCTTGAACTGTTTCCATTACCTGTTTAATCGTTTTTTTCTTGGTTTCCCAGGGTCTCATGTACGTATTTACTCAATTCTTCAAACTTTTTGTTATACTTCTCATCCATTTCTATAAGGGCATTTTTCACATATTGTTTAATGGACTCTATTGCTTTCATAAAGTCGATTTTTTCCACTTCTTCTGTGTTAGGGTGTTCAAGTCCTTCTGTTGTAAGATCATTGGGTTCTGGTGTTTTCATGTTGTTTTTCAGATTATTGGGTGAATTCTTGCTTTGGCACCTGCCCATCTCCTCCTATCGAAGCTATCTAATGGGTCTTTTAAACCCGGATCAGGCTTCCCTGTTGGCCAGGGGCTCCTCTCACAAAATGCTCTCGCTCTGTTTCCTGGCTCCTGCCAGGGGCCAAGTTCCCTCTTGCCCCTCAGAAGTGTCTTCGGGAACAGGATCTGGCTGGCTCCTTCCTTGCTAGGGTTCTCGCCAACCAAAGGCCTACCTCTTTGCTTTAATTGTAGTGGGGCCATCTGCTCTAGGTGTTGTGCGCAGGTCCCCGCTCTCTTCAACTGCCTGGGCCTGTCTGCTGCCTCCTGTGCCGGTCTGCTGCTGCCTAGGCCTGCACTGGTGCTCTGCCCTTGGCCTTGTTTCTTTGCAGCTCTTAATATTCTTTCTTTTATCTGTATGTTTAGTGTTTTAATTATTGTGTGGTGAGGACTTTTTTTTGTATCTAGTCTACTTGGATTTCTGTAAGCTTCTTGTATCTTCATATCTTCCTGGGGTTTTTGCTTTTCCATATGAAGTTGAGTGTAGTTCTTTTGAGGTCTGTGAAGATTTTTGCTGGGAGTTTGATGGGCATTGCCCTGAATTCATAGATTGCTTTCGGTAAGATTACCACTATTATTATACTAATTCTACCTACCCAAGAGCATGGGAGATCTTACGACTTTCTGGTGTCTTCTTCAATTGCTTTCTTCAAAGATTTAAAGTTCTTGTTATACAAGTCTTCCACTTGTTTGGTTAGAGTTACTCTGAGAAATTTTAGACATCTCCAGTGACCGACACTGTGACTGCATGGTGCTACATACATATAAGACATCTCCACCATTTCTCTCCTCTTCCTTCTCCTTTTTCTTCCCCCGACCCTGATCCCTTCCTTCCCGAAGATTTTGCTAAAAGGAGGACTTTTTCTCTTGGCACCACTGTCCTCTGCTCATGGCCTTTGTGGGCCATGGTGGCACACACAAACCTGACATAGACACTATTCAGCCTGCCCCAGTGTCCTTCCTCTTTGCCTCTGGGAAGCGGCAGCCAGGCCAGATCCTCTGTGGAGCCTGGCTTTCATGAGCTGCCAGCTTCTTCAGCTCATAAACACAGGCCTCTGATGCTCCTCATTGGAACCTCTGTGAGAGTGGTACTCCAGAGATATTCCTACCCCCTTTCAGGCAAGCCCTGCTTTGTCACACCTTGTTCTGATGCAGAGACCCACATCTGAGGATTTTGGCCCCTGTATTTCCCTGTTCTGTGCTAAGTACAGCTGTGACCTAGGGTAAGCCAGAGGACTTTCTGTGAAGAATAGGGAAATTTTCAGGGGCATAGGAAATTGGCCTGTAACTTCACTGTGGCAGTGATGATTATATTTAGTAAAATTCTTCAAGTGATCACTTTAGAAGAATGCATTTTACATATCTATAAAACTGTGCAAAAATACATAATTTTAATAGGCTTTTATATAGATCACTTGGATATAAATTACAAATTTTAATCATTTTTACTGTAAGCTTGAGTATGTGTGGTTAGAATAAACATTTCAAGTTTACTTACATCTGTCTGGTGTAATAATTTTTTCTGCTTTAATGGTTATTTATTTTGGCTTTGGGGGAATGGTATTTCCTGGTACAGTTTTGAAAAGGGCTAAAGGAAGTCCTTACTGCCATATTCCTAGGATGTCCAGGAATTGTGCACTAGATATTTTTGAGGGGTTTCAGAAAATACAGAATGATATTTTCATTAAACAGTCCCCTCCCCGTTAGCATGGTGTTAGTGTGTAGTGAGGCATCAGGGTAGCTTTTTTCAAACTGATGCACACGAGTGTGTGGCACACGCACACACACACACCCTGCATTAACTTTCCTTGTTCCCCTCCTCCCTTGTTCTGTCCCCAATCCCTGGGAAAGTCTGGGTCAAGCCTGCTGCTCTGATTATATTTGACTGGAAAGTGACTATCGTTGCCTCCACAGGAAGTAGAGACGGGCTCTCTCTTGTGTGGTCTAGCTTTGGTCCGAATCTAAAATTTTAGAGTTCTCATTGGTGCCCTGGATGGGGGCTCTTGGAGATCAAATACATTTGGAAGATATTAGACAGGGAGACACAGAACTCCCATTGAACTCTTCTCAAAGATCCTAGTTCAGGCTCATTTAGGGTCTTTAAAGGGTTATGCCAGTCTTCACCCTGGGGTGGGGGTTATCTTATTGCCTTCGATTTCCCTTCTGTGCATGTGTGCTATGTGCTTGTGTGCATGCTTGCATACACACATAATGCAGCAAACTGAGAGCTCAGAGGACAGTGTAGGATCATGGAGTTGGAGTTGCCAAAGAGGTGAGCTCTCCCATTCCCTAGGTAGCTTTTAGGAACCAACCCAGACCTCCCCAACACATCACTCTCTGAATCCATAAACTGGTCTTTTACTTTTCAAAGCATACATTTTACTGAGCCCAGTTAGTGCTACCCATGAGATTGTGGCTGTGGGGCCATCTACTTGAACAAGGACAACCTACTAGTGGCCACACGCCAAAGAAAAATGACTCTCCTTCCCCCAGTGGTCAGCCACCGCTAAGGTGACACAGAGAATCTGGCACATCTGTTTGCCAGAGCCACCTCCATCACACACTGTCACTGCTGCTCACTGTCCCTGGGTCTCAGTCTCAGCCCCATCGATTACATGGGCTGTGCTTGGGCTTTACTTGGGTGTGATACAATTCCTGCTGTTCTAGGTATGCCTATGACTTCTTCGGCCACACCACCTCCACTTTTCAATCCCACCCAGACCCTTGGTCCACAGGTCACTTGGTGCCCATATCTTCCTGGGCATGTCAGTTTCTCAGATGTAACCATGTGTTCTGAAATATCCAGGAGATGGTCTTTGCGTCACTAATTAGATTTTCCCCATTCCCTCTCTCCTCTTCCTTATCAGACTCTCTTGATTTCCTCCACGGATGCTCACCACATCAGGAGTTCACTTTGTTCTTTTAATTGATTCTTTGCAGGTGTCTAGTTGTTTGTTTACACTTACTAATGACGGTCTAAGTCAGCTCCTGCAGCGCCCTAAGTACAGGACTGATGGATGGGATCCTAACAGATGAGGACCCCCACCTTCATGACCTCATCCTTAGTTACTTCCAATTACTGTAAGTCAGTAGTTTTCAGCCTTCCTAATGCTGTGACCTTGCAATACAGTCTCCCATGTTTTGGTGACTCCCAACCATAAAATTAATTTCATTGCTACTTCATAACTGTAATTTTGACACTGTTACGAATGTAAATATCTGATGTTTCCGAAGGTTGTAGGTAAACCCCGAGAAAGCGTCATTGACCTTTAAAGGGGTCACAACCCACAGGTTGTTCTCAACATAGCCATAAATGGATTAAGCATTTCTCTTACTAACTCATAATAGAGATTCAATCTCAGGATAGGTCTTGGTAGGGAACAATAAGACCACAGCATGCCTATGGAATTCTATATGTATGTGTTTTAAAAGTTTACCCAGGACCTGTAACAATATATTTTATAGTATCAGTGGAATTTGGTAGCAACCTCACACTAAGCATCCTTTTTTTAAAAAAAGATTTTTATTTTTACATATACAGGGTTCTTCCTGCATGTATCCTGCCTACAGTACAGATCAGGGCACCAGATCTTATTACAGATGGTTGTGAGCCACCATGTGGTTGCTGGGAATTGAACTCAGGACCTCTGGAAGAGTAGCCAGTGTTCTTTCCCTCTGAGCCATCTCTCCGGCCACCACACTAAGTATCCTTAATCCCAGTGTTTTTCAATGAGCACGGAGAAGGATGGTTTCTATTATAAGTCACACTGGGGGACCACTGCTTTAAACTTCGAATGAAATTAGCCAAGGGTCAGGCCTTTCTCCTGGCCAAGAAGGAGTCACAGCATTGCCTCTGGAAGTTCTCATCTGAAAGGAGCTCACAGATGACACCAAAGTGGAGAACTCTAACCTGGAGACAGTTGATGCAGCTGACAGGTGATTACCATTTGCCCTGGAGTGGGAGGGAGGCACTGCAGACAAAGCTCATTTGGATCACCACACTTGACAAGGGTGCTACAAGCAATAAGCGTGAAGCATTGAGCATATTTGCTCCTTGCATTAAAGCCTTTTATGTCTGGCACCTTTAGTTTGTACTCATCCTATTATCAACATCATTTTCTAAGACACACAGACACCAGCAGCTTTGTCTATAATTTCCAAGATGCATGTACTTTTCCATTGCAAATCACCTGTGAACAAGGGCATTGTGAGCCGGTACCCCAGTGCTCTAGCAGCTGTGGTGGGTTGCCTTGCCCAAACAGGAAAGGCCTCAGAGCAGGAACATGAGGGAGCTTAGAGGCAAAGTTCAGAGGCCTCGGTCTGTGACATTGCAGCTGAGCATGTATCGGGAGTTCATCTGCTAGTCACGCTATTCTTGAGGTTCCTGTTGGAGGTTCAGAGAAGTCCGTTCTGAAAGAGAAGAGGTTGACCTGAGAGATTATCAGGAAAGCTGCTCTTTTGTGGGTACTGATGTTCACACGTTTTAGAAAATACCTGCACCTAGCTATCAGACTAGGTATGAATCCCACAGGGTGTGGAGAAAAATGAGCTGCTTCTCCTAAGGGTTAGGGCCTAACTGCTTCCTCTTTTAAATTCCCCTTAGTGATAAAACAATTTTCCCATTTACTTAAACCTAAGACCCAAGCTCTCCTGTCTCCAATCTCTCTTTCCATTCTTCTCCTTCAGGTAAAATGCTTACACATCCATCCCTGTAATGTCTCAAGTTTATTTAGAACAAAAAGCTTTATTGTGGAGGTAAGAGGACAACTCTGCACATTCTGTTCTCTCCTTCCACACTTACATGGGTGCTGGGGATTGAACTCAGGTTGCAAGACTTGCACAGACTGTGACTTTACCCATTGTTCTCACTAGCAAGCACCCTATCTGTGATAACAGTTTGAGTATTATTGGGAGGCTCTGTCCAGGAATTGCAACAACTCATGCCTTCTGCAGGTGTTACACGTTAGAAAGAGATGCATGTGGTGGGAGCACTGCCACAGCTGAGGTGGCTGAAAATGTCTCAAAGGGGTGCACAAACTGTGCCTTCTGTGAAGGCTTACTAGACTGGCGACACAGGGAATTCTTTGCCTGCAGTTAATGTAAGGTAAAAGTGCCTAACTGTGTTTCTTTGATGGGCTCTGGGTTCAGGGCAGGATGGGTTTCTTTGTCTGGCTCTGGTTTCAAGCTACCTTCCTACAAAAACCCACTAGGCCAAGTTTTTTAACTTTTGCCACCTCACATTTTTTTCTTTTTTTAATATTGTTTTCATTGAGCTATATATTTTTCTCTGCTCCTCTCCCTTCCTCCACCTCCCCTTCTACCCTCTCCCATGATCTCATGGTCCCAATTTACTCATGAGATGCCACGTCCACAACAGTGACTGCCGTGTAGTGACAAAATGCCTCTGCGCTGGCCTTTGCCTGCTGAAGGATTGGGGTTAGAGCTTCTTGGAGCGAAGCCCCAGGTTGTCCCCTGGCAATCAGTGGTCAAGATAGGACCTGATGCCGTAGGCAGATCTCATATCTGGAGATGGCCTTGAGAGCGAGCCCTCCTGACACCCTGTATGATCTTTCTCTGTATTTCTTAATTTTCCTGTTTGCAGCTGACCGCTTACCAAGAGATCAAAGTACATCCTTGGCTCGGCTCCACCATTCACTAAAGCAGTCCTTGAGGAAATAAAGTATGCCCCATGCCACATGAGCCTGGGAAACTTTATTATTTATGAAACAGAAACGGCTAAAGTTGAAATGTTACGAGGGAATCATCATAGTGAATCAGATTTAGAGAGAAAAGGAGAGTTAGAGAAAATTCCCCTTTATGGAAAGATTAGCTAGATCCCAGAAGCCCTGGTGTCTTTATAATAAGAAGGAAAGAA
>NW_026068179.1:1847489-1849466 GCF_014885135.2 Alexandromys fortis
ATCAACAGAATAGTGCTGCAATAAGGCACTGGAACAAGGATAAAAGACAATCTCCATTGCCACTAGTAATGTGGAAAGATCTCCTTTCCGGCCTCTGGAAGGGGCCGGATGTTCTAATCACCTCGGGACGAGGGTATGCTTGTGTGTTTCCACAGGATGCCGACTCCCCCATCTGGATCCCAGATCGCCTCGTCCGACCTGCTGTTGCAAAACAGAAGAAGGAAAAGACGGTGGCAGAAGCAGAAAAAGCAGCTCCAGCAGCAAATGAAGAAAATGAAACTAAGCCGGCCCACGGCAGAAATAACATGGACAAAGATTCGTCATCTGACGCGAGAGGCGAAACGGCTGCTCACTGAACAGGGAAAATCCCTGACAGCGTCTATGTATTTCCTCGCCTTTTTGGCCATTATCTCTGCTCCTCAGAGGGTGGAGGGAGTTTCCTACTGTGCGTATGTCCCGAATCCCCCTATTTTGCAACCCATGGGGTGGTTAGATCCTGAGCCTATGAAAGTGTTAACCAATGATTCAGTGAGAGTGGGTGGTGCTCAGGACTCTGACGCACGCACTAGTTTGTCCTCTCTTATAACCTTTGAAGGAAGGGCAGACTCGCTTCTGATCTGCATCTCGCTTCAAGAGAGAGTGCCTTCGGGTTGCCTGAGTACATGCTACAGTACTTTTCTCACTGACGGGCCAGACAAAGAGAATGCAGGTAGGAGATGGATGTGGGAGATTCTAATGCAGACCTTGGGAAAACCTAATTATCATGATAACTTTACGAAAGTTCATTATCTACCTATAGATCCCTGTATAGGAAAATATAGAGACAAGAATCAATTTTGGGACTCTTCTTTATCTGAGTTTCCTGCATGGCTAGCTTGTGGCTTTCCGGATTCTGCGATGTGAGTTAGGCCTGTTGATTATGATTATGAGATATGGGACTATTCAAATTCTAATTCAGGAGTTAAAAGGAGCAATGGTAAAGGACCTTATGAAGATTACATTGATACCCATAAAGACAAATTCCACAATTATGCGTGGACTGCATTAGGAGAGCCACTTAGGCGATGGTTTTCTCCAGGATTTGTAGAACCCTACTGGTTTGCAAAACATGAAAATAAGACAAGGAAACATACTGATCTTTTTAGACTGGTTGCTGCAGCCAATATGTTTCTGGAAAAGAAGCCTAATCATACAAAATCTGAACCTGTCGGATTAAAAGCCTGTATAGCATATCCTAATGCATTGCTGTTAGCTCAGGCAACTTCTGTAAATATTTCTCAGGAAGGGAAGTCGTATAAAATAATTTGTCATTCTTGCAAATTGACCAATTGTATAACATCGGCAGAACAAAAAGAGTTAGGTACTATGATCATTGTTAGACGCCCTCCTTTTGTGATGTTGCCTGTAAATTTGGGAAATGATCCCTGGTATGATAATTCTGCTATGCAGGTTTTAGATACTCTAAATGAATTGAATAGGCCAAAGCGATTTGTAGCAGCATTAATTTTGGGAATTATAACATTAATTTCTATATTAACCACCTTTGCTGTGGCTACTACAGCCCTGGTGCAGGAAATTCATACTGCCCATTATGTGAATGCTTTGAATAAAAATATTACTTCAGCATTATTAGAACAAGAAGCTATAGATAAGAAACTGGAAGCAAAAATAAATGTGCTGGAGGAAGTGGTGCTCGCTCTTGGTCAGGACATTGCTAATTTAAAAACAACTCTATCGACACGTTGTCATGGTGATTTTAAATCAATCTGTGTCACACCATTACCTTATAATACTTCACAGCCATGGGATAAAGTTAAGGCTCACCTACAGGGATTGTGGCAGGATAATGATATTACTCATGATTTAGCCGCATTACAAAAGGATATTTCTGCTATGAGTCAATCTCATTTACAATTAGGGGGACTGCAAGATTTGGCTTCACAATTGGAACGTGGACTTAAGAGCCTTAATCCCTTA
>NW_026068179.1:1856627-1865901 GCF_014885135.2 Alexandromys fortis
GTATTAAATTTAGGTTTAGGGGTATTAGTAAGGATTATGGTTGCGTTAAAGTTAGGATTAGTGTTAGGGTCATGGCTAGTTTTAGCGTTAGGGTTAGGGTTAAGGATAGGGTGAGGGTTAGGGTTAGGTGTTACTATTGGGTTAGTGTTTGGGTTAGGGTTAGGGTTAGGCTTAGGCTTAGGTTTAGGGTTTGGGTTAGGATTAGGTTTAGGGCTAGGGTTAGGTTTAGGGTTAGTGTTAGATTTAGGGTTAGAGTTATGTTTAGGCTTAGCGTTAGGTTTTAGGTTTAGGGTTAGGTTTATGGTTAGGGTTAGGGTTAGGGTTAGGTGTTACTGTTGGGTTAGTGTTAGTGTTAGGGTTAGGTTTAGGCTTGGGCTTAGGTTTAGGGTTTGCGTTAGGATTAGGTTTAGTGTTAGGGTTAGGGTTAGGGTTAGGGTTAGTGTTAGTGTTAGGGTTAGGGTTAGAATTAGGGTTATGGTTAGGGTTAGGGTTATAGTTAGGGTTAGGTGTTAGTGTTGGGTTAGTTTTACGGTTAGGGTTAGGCTTAGGCTTAGGTTTAGGGTTTGGGTTAGGATTATGTTTAGGGTTAGGGTTAGATTTAGTGTTAGGGTTAGAGTTAGGGTAAGGGTTAGTGTTAGGGTTAGAGATAGGTGTTAGTATTGGATTAGTGTTAAGGTTAGGGTTATGGTTAGGGTTAGGCTTAGGCTTAGGTTTAGGGTTTAGGTTAGGATTAGGATTAGTTTTAGGGTTAGCATTAGCATTTAGTTTAGGGTTAGTGATATTAGTACGGGTTATAGTTGGGTTAGTGTTAAGGTTAATGTTAGGGTCATGGCTAGTTTTAGGGTTAGGGTTAGGGTTAGGTTTAGAATTAGGGTTAGGTTTATGGTTAGTGTTATGGTTAGGTGTTAGGGTTTTTATTGTTAGGGTTAGGGTTTAGTACTAGGCTTAGGTTTAGGGTTTGGTTTAGGTTTAGGTTTAGGGTTAGAGTTAGGGTTAGGGTTAAAGTTAGGGTTAGGGTTAGAGTTAGGGTTAGGGTTACAATAAGGGTTAGGGTTAGGCTTAGGCTTAGGCTTATGTTTAGGGTTAGGGTTAGGATTAAGTTTAGGTTTAGGGTTAGGGTTAGTGTTAGGGTTAGGTTTAGAGTTAGGGTTAGGGTTAGGGTTAGGTTTAGGGTTAGTTGTTAGTGTTGGGTTAGGGTTAGGGTTAGGCTTAGGTTTAGGTTTAGGGTTTGGGTTAGGATTAGGTTTAGGGGTAGGGTGAGGGTTAGGGTTAGGGTTAGGGTTAGGGTTAGGGTTAGGTTTAGGTTCAGGTGTTAGGGTTGTGTTAGTGTTAGGGTAATGTTAGGCTTAGGTTTAGGTTTAGGGTTTGAGTTAGTGTTAGTATTAAATTTAGGTTTAGGTGTATTAGTAAGGATTACGGTTGCGTTAAAGTTAGGATTAGTGTTAGGGTCATGGCTAGTTTTAGGGTTAGGTTTAGGGTTAAGGATAGGGTGAGGGTTAGGGTTAGGTGTTACTATTGGGTTAGTGTTAGTGTTAGTGTTAGTGTTAGTGTTAGTGTTAGGGTTAGGGTTAGGGTTAGGCTTAGGCTTAGGTTTAGGGTTTGGGTTAGGATTAGGTTTAGGGCTAGGGTTAGGGTTAGTGTTAGGTTTAGGGTTAGAGTTATGTTTAGGCTTAGCGTTAGGTTTTAGGTTTAGGGTTAGGTTTATGGTTAGGGTTAGTTTTAGGGTTAGGGTTAGGGTTAGGTGTTACTGTTGGGTTAGTGTTAGGGTTAGGTTTAGGCTTGGGCTTAGGTTTAGGGTTTGGGTTAGGATTAGATTTAGTGTTAGGGTTAGGGTTAGGGTTAGTGTTAGGGTTAGGGTTAGAATTAGGGTTTGGGTTAGGGTTAGGGTTATGGTTAGGGTTAGGTGTTAGTGTTGGGTTAGTTTTACGGTTAGGGTTAGGCTTAGGCTTAGGTTTAGGGTTTGGGTTAGGATTATGTTTAGGGTTAGGGTTAGATTTAGTGTTAGGGTTAGAGTTAGGGTAAGGGTTAGTGTTAGGGTTAGAGTTAGGTGTTAGTGTTGGGTTAGTGTTAAGGTTAGGGTTATGGTTAGGGTTAGGCTTAGGCTTAGGTTTAGGGTTTGGGTTAGGATTAGGATTAGTTTTAGGGTTAGCATTAGCATTAAGTTTAGGGTTAGTGGTATTAGTACGGGTTACAGTTGGGTTAGTGTTAAGGTTAATTTTAGGGTCATGGCTAGTTTTAGGGTTAGTGTTTGGGTTAGGCTTAGGGTTAGGGTGAGAATTAGGTGTTAGGGCTGGGTTAATGTTATGGTTAGGGGTAGGGTAAATGTTAGGCTTAGGCTTAGATTTAGGGTTTGTTTTACGATTAGGTTTAGGTTTAGGTTTAGGGTTAGGGTTAGGGTTAGAGTTAGGGTTAGGGTTAGTGTTAGGGTAAGGGTTAGGGTTAGGTGTTAGTGTTGGCTTAGTGTTAGGGTTTGGATTAGGGTTAGGGTTAGGCTTAGGTTTAGAGTTTTGGTTACGATTAGGTTTAAGATTAGGGTTAGGGTTAGAGTTAGGGTTAGGCTTAGGTTTAGGTTTATGATTAGGGTTAGGGTTAGAGTTAGGGTTAGGGTTAGGGGTTAGGTTTTGTTTAGGGTTAGGGTTAGGTTTAGGGTTAGGTTTAGGGTTAGGTGTAGGTGTTAAGGTTGTGTTAGTGTTAGGGTTAGGCTTAGATTTAGGTTTAGGGTTTGGGTTAGGACTAGGTTTAGGGTTAGGGTTAGGGTTAGCATTAAGTTTAGGGTTAGGGGTCTTAGTACGATTTAGGGTTGGGTTAATGTTAGGGTTAATGTTAGGGTCATGGCTAGTTCAGGCTGAGGGTTAGGGTTAGGTTTAGGGTTAGGGTTATGTGTAGGTGTTAAGGTTGTGTTAGTGTTAGGGTTAGGGTTAGGCTTAGATTTAGGTTTAGGGTTTGGGTTAGGATTAGGTTTAGGGTTATGGTTATGTTTTGCATTAAGTTTAGGGGTAGGGGTCTTAGTAGGATTTAGGGTTGGGTTAATGTTAGGTTTAGTGTTAGGGTCATGGCTAGTTCAGGCTTAGGGTTAGGGTTAGGCTTAGGATTAGGGTTAGGGTTAAGTTTAGGGTGAGGGTTAGGGTTAGGGTTAGGTGTTACTGTTGGGTTAGTTTTAGGGTTAGGGTTAGGGTTAGGGTTAGGGTTAGTCTTAGGCTAAGGTTTAGGGTTTGGCTTAGGAGTAGGTTTAGGGTTAGGTTTAGGGTTAGGGTTAGGGTTAGTGTTAGAGTTAGGGTTAGGGTTAAAGTTAGGTTTAAGGTTAGGGTTAAGGTTAGGGTGAGGGTTAGGTTTAGGGTTAGGTGTTACTGTTGGGTTAGTTTTAGGGTTAGGGTTAGGCTTAGGCTTAGTCTTAGGCTTAGGTTTAGGGTTTGGCTTAGGAGTAGGTTTAGGGTTAGGTTTAGGTTTAGGGTTAGGGTTAGCGTTAGAGTTAGGGTTAGGGTTAGGTTTAGGGTTACCTTTTAGTGTTAGGGTTAGGGTTAGGCTTAGGCTTAGGTTTAGGGTTTGTGTTAGGATTAGGTTTAGGGTTAGGGTTAGAGTTAGGGTTAGGGTTAGGGTTAGGGTTAGGTTTTAGTGTTGGGTTATTGTTAATATTAGGGTTAGCTTTAGGCTTTGGCATAGGTTTAGGGCATGGGTTAGGATTAGGTTTAGGGTTAAGGTTAGGATCATCATTAAGTTTAGGGTTAGGAGTATTAGTAAGGGTTACGGTTGGGTTAGTGTTAGTGTTAGTGTAAGGGTCATGGATAGTTTTAGGGTTAGGGTAAGGGCTAGGCTTAGGGTTAGGGTTAGGGTTAGGGTTAGGGTTAGAGTGAGGGTTAGGCTTAGAGTGAGGGTTAGGGTTTGGTTTAGGTTTAGGGTTAGGTGTTAGTGTTGGGTTAGGGTTAGGGTTAGGCTTAGGCTTAGGCTTAGGCTTAGGCGTAGGTTTAGTTTTAGTGTTTGGGTTAGGTTTAGGTTTAGGGTTAATGATAGGGCTAGGGATAGGATTAGGGTTAGAGTTAGGGTTAGGGTTAGGCTTAGGCTTAGGTGTTTGTGTTGGGTTAGTGTTAGGGTTAGGCTTAGGGTTAGGGTTAGGCTTAGGCTTAGGTTTAGGATTTGGGTTAGGATTAGGTTTAGGTTTAGGGTTAGGGTTGTGGTTAGGGTTAGGGTTAGAGTTAAGGTAAGGGTTAGGGTTAGGGTTAGGGTTAGGTGTTAGTGTTGGGTTAGTGTGAGGGTTAGGGTTATGGTTTGCGTTAGGCTTAGGCTTAGGTTTAGGGTTTGGGTTAGCATTAGGATTAGGGTTAGGGTTAGCATAAGCGTTAAGTTTAGGGTTAGTGCTATTAGTACTGGTTACTGTTGGGTTAGTGTTAGGGTTAATGTTAGGGTCATGGCTAGTTTTAGGGTTAGGGTTAGGGTTAGGTTTATGCTTAGGGTTAGGGTTAGGGTTAGGGTAGGTTTAGTTGTTAGGGCTGGGTTAGTGTTAGGGTTAGGATTTGGGTTAGGGTTAGGCTTAGGCTTAGATTTACGGTTTGGGTTACGATTAGGTTTAGGGTTAGGGTTAGACTTAGGGTTAGTATTAGAGTTACGGTAAGGGTTACCGTTAGGGTTATGGTTAGGGTTAGGTGTTAGTTTTGGGTTAGTGTTAGGGTTAGGGTTAGACTTCGGCTTAGGCTTTTCTTTAGGGTTTGGGTAAGGATTAGGTTTACGGTTAAGTTTAGGGTTAGAGTTAGGGTTAGGTTTAGAGTTAGGGTTAGATTTATGGTTAGTGTTATGGTTAGGTGTTAGGGTTGTGTTATTGTTAGGGTAAGGGTTTAGTCCTAGGCTTAGGTTTAGGGTTTGGTTTAGGTTTAGGTTTAGGTTTAGGGTTAGGGTTAGGGTTAGGGTTAAAGTTAGGGTTAGGGTTACAGTTAGGGTTAGGGTTACAATAAGGGTTAGGGTTAGGCTTAGGCTTAGGCTTATGTTTAGGGTTAGGGTTAGGATTAAGTTTAGGGTTAGCGTTAGGGTTAGGGTTAGGGTTAGGGTTAGGGTTAGTGTTAGTGTTAGGGTTAGGTTTAGAGTTAGGGTTAGGGTTAGTGTTAGGGTTAGGTTTAGGGTTAGTTGTTAGTGTTGGGTTAGGGTTAGGGTTAGGCTTAGGTTTAGGTTTAGGGTTTGGGTTAGGATTAGGCTTAGTGGTAGGGTTAGGGTTAGGGTTAGGGTTAGGGTTAGGGTTAGGGTTAGGGTTAGGGTTAGGGTTAGGGTTAGGATTAGGGTTAGGGTTAGGGTTATGTTTAGGTGTTAATGTTTTTTTAGTGTTAGGGTTAGTGTTAGGTTTAGGGTAAGGGTTAGGGTTAGGGTTAAGTTTAGGGGTTAGGTTTGGCTTTGGGTTAAGTTTATGGTTAGGGTTAGAGGTTAGTTTCTGTTTAGGGTTAGGTTGGTGTTAGGGTTAGGTTTAGGGGTTAGGGTTGGGTTAGGTTTAGGTTTAGGGGTTAAGGCTGTTTTAGGGTTAGGGTTATGGTTAGGAATAGTGTTAGGGTCAGGGTTAGGTTTAGGTTTAGGGTTAGCAATAACTTTAGGGTTAGGGGTATTAGTACGGGTTACAGTTTGGTTATTGTTACGGTTAGTGTTAGGCTCATGGCTAATTTTAGGGTTAGGGTTAGGTTTATGGTTAGGGTTAGGGTTAAGTTTAGGGTTAGGGTTAGGCTTAGGTGTTAGTGTTCAGTTATTGTTAGGGTTAGGATTACGGTTAGGCTTATGCTTAGGTTTAGCTTTTGGGTTAGGATTAGGTTTAGGGTTAGGGTTAGGGTTAGTTTTAGGGTTAGGGTTAGAGTTAGGTTTAGGGTTAGGTTTAGGTTTAGGGTTAGGGTTAGGTTTATGGTTAGGGTTAGGGTTAGGGTTAGTGTTAGGGTTATTGTTAGGATTAGGGTTAGGTGTTAGTGTTGGGTTAGTGTTAGGGTTAGGGTTAGGCTTAGGTTTAGGGTATGAGTTAAGATTAAGTTTAGGATTAGGTTTCGGGTTAGGGTTAGGGTCAAGGCTAGTTTTACAGTTAGGGTTAGGCTTTTGGTTAGGGTTAGGTGTTAGGTTTGGGTTAGTGTTATGGTTAGCGTTAGGCTTAGGCTTAGGTTTACTTTTAGGGTTAGGTTAGGATTAGGTTTAGGCTTAAGTTTAGGGTTAGAGTTAGGGTTAGGGTTAGGGTTAGGTGTTAGTGTTGGGTTAGTGTTAGCTTTAGGGTTAACATTTCTTAGGTTTAGGGTTTGGATTAGTATTAGTTTTAGGGTTAGGGTTATCATTAAGTTTAGGGTTAGGAGTATTAGTACGGGTAAATTTGGGTTAGTGTTAGGGTTAGTGTTCGGGTCATGGCTAGTTTTAGGGTTAGGGTTACGGCTAGGGTTAGGGTTAGTGTTAGTGTTAGGGTTAGGGTTAGGTTTAGGGTTAGGGTTAGGGTTAGGGTGAGGGTTAGGTGTTATTGTTGGGTTAGTGTTAGGGTTAGAGTTAGGCTTAGGCTTAGGCTTCGGCTTAGGGTTTGGGTCAGGATTAGGTTCAGGGTTAGGGTTAGGGTTAGTGTTAGGGTTATGGTTAGAGTTAGGGTTAAGGTTAGGTTTAGGGTTAGGCTTAGGTGTTAGTGTTCGGTTAGTGTTAGGAAAGGGTTAGGGTTAGGCTTAGGCTTAGGTTTAGGGTTTGGGTTAGGTTTAGTTTTAGGGTTAGGGTTAGGGTTAGTGTTAGAGTTAGTGTTAGGTGTTAGGTTTGGGTTAGTGTTAGGGTTAGGGTTAGGGTTAGGCTTAGGCTTAGGCTTAGGATTAGGTTTAGGGTTTGGTTTAGGATTAGGTTTTGGGTTAAAGTTAGGGTTAGAGTTAGGGTTAGGGTTATGTTTAGGTGTTATGGTTGTGTTAGCATTAGGGTTAGGGTTAGGCCTAGGCTTAGGTTTAGGGTTTAGGTTAGGATTAGTTTTAGGTTTAGGGTTAGGGTTAAGGTTAGGGTTAGGGTTAGGGTTAGTTGATAGTTTTGGGTTAGTGTTAGGGTTAGGTTTAAGCTTAGGTTTAGGTTTAGGGTTTGGGTTAGGTTTAGGTTTAGGGTTAGGGTTAGGGTTAGGGTTAGGGTTAGGGTTAGGGTTAGGGTTAGGGTTAGGGTAGTTTTAGGGTTAGGGTTAGAGTTAGGTTTAGGTTTAGGGTTAGGGTTAGGGTTAGGGTTAGGTGTTAGTGTTGGGTGAGTGTTAGGGTTAGGGTTAGTGTAAGGCTTAGGCTAAGGGTTAGGGTTTGGGTTAGGATAAGGTTTAGGGTTAGGTTAAGGGTAATCATTAAGTTTAGGGTTAGGGGTATTATTACGGGTAACGGTTGGGTTAGTGATAGGGTTATTGTTAGGGTCATGGCTAGTTTTAGAGTTAGGTTTAGGGTTAGGCTTATGTTTAGGCTTAAGGTTAGAATTGGGGTTAGGGTTAGGGTTAGGGTTAGATTTAGGGTTATTGTTAGGTATTAGGGTGGTGTTAGTGTTAGGGTTAGGTTTAGGCCTAGGCTTAGGTTTAGGGTTTGGTTTAGGATTAGGTTTAGTGTTAGGGTTAGGGTTACAGTTAGGGTTAGGGTTAGAGTTAGGGTTAGGGTTACGGTTAGGGTTAGGATTATGGTTAGGGTTAGGTTTAGGGTTAGGGTTAGGGTTAGGTTTAGGTGTTTGTGTTGGGTTAGTGTTAGTGTTAGTGTTAGGCTTAGTGTTAGGCTTAGGCTTATGTTTAGGGTTGGGTTAGGATTAGGGTTACGGCTAGGGTTAGGGTTGGTGTTAGTGTTAGGGTTAGGGTTAGGTTTAGGGTTAGGGTTAGGTTTAGGTGTTATTTTTGGGTTAGTCTTAGGGTTAGGGTTAGGATTAGGGTTTGGGTTAGGGTTAGGGTTTAGGGTTAAGGTTAGGCTTTTGGGTTAGGGTTAGAGTTAGTGTAAGGGTTAGGGTTATGTTTAAATTTAGGAGTTAGGGGTGGGTTAGGGTTACGGTTAGTTTAAGGGTTAAAGGTGATGGTCGGTTTAGTGGTAGGGTTAGGGTTAGGGTAAGGGTTAGGTTTAGGGGTTAGGGTTGGGTTAGGTTTAGGTTTAGTTGTTAGGGTTGGGTTCATGTTAGGGTTAGGGTTAGGGATAGTGTTAGGGTCAGGGTTAGGTTTAGGTTTAGGGTTAGGGTTAGCATCAAGTTTAGGGGTAGGCGTATTAGTACAGGTTATGGTTGGGTTAGTGTTAGGGTTAGTATTAGGATCATGGCTAGTTTTAGGTTTAGGGTTAGCCTTAGGGTTAGGGTTAGGGTTAGGGTTAGGGTTATGTGTTAGTGTTGGGTTAGTGTTAGGGTTACAGTTAGGGTTAGGCTTAGGTTTAGGGTTTGGGTTAGGATTAGGTTCAGGGTTAGGGTTAGGTTTAGTGTTAGGGTTAGGGTTAGAGTTGGGTTAGGGTTAGGGTTAGGATTATGGTTAGGTGTTAGTGTTGGGTTAGTGTTAGGGTTAGGGTTAGGGTTAGGGTTAGGGTTAGGGTTAGGGTTAAGCTTAGGCTTAGGTTTAGGGTTTGGGTTAGGATTAGGTTTAGGGTTAGGGTTAAGGTTAGGGTTAGTGTTAGTGTTAGGGTCATGGCTAGTTTTAGGGTTAGGGTTAGGCTTAGGGTTAGGATTAGGCTTAGGTGTTAGGGTTGGGTTAGTGTTAGGGTTAGGGTTAGGTTTAGGTTTAGGCTTAAGTTTAGGTTTAGGGTTTGGGTTAGGATTAAGTTTAGGATTAAAGTTAGGGTTAGAGTTTGGGTTAGGGTTAGAATTAGGGTTAGGGATAGGGTTAGGATAAGGTTTAGGGTTTGGGTAAGGATTAGGTTTAGGGTTTTGTTTATGGTTAAAGTGAGGGTTAGGGTTAGGTTTTAGTGTTGGGTTTGTGTTAATGTTAGGGTTAGGTTTAGGCTTAGGCTTAGGTTTAGGGTTTGGGTTACAATTAGGTTTAGGATTAAGGTTAGGGTTAGACTTAGGGTTAGGTTTAGAATTAGGGTTAGGGTTAGTGTTAGTGTTAGGGTTAGGGTTTGGGTAAGGATTACGTTTAAGGTTTGGATTAGGGTTAGGGTTAGGGTTAGGTTTAGGGTTACGGTTAGGGTTAGGGTTAGGTTTAGGATTAGGGTTAGAGTTAGGGTGGCTTAGTGTTAGTGTTAGGGTTAGGGTTAGGTGTTAGTGTTGGGTTAGTGTTAGGGATAGGGTTATATTTAAGTTTAGGCTAAGGCTTAGGTTTAGGGTTTGGGTTAGGATTAGGTTTAGGGTTAGGTGTAGGGTTAGTGTTAGGCTTAGGGTTAGA
>NW_026068180.1:0-3204 GCF_014885135.2 Alexandromys fortis
CTGCATAGTCCTCCTGAGATTGCTCTGCTCCACGGAGTCAGGAACCTGGGCTTCTCGGGGTGCTGTTGGGCGCTCAGAGTCTGGAGTGTGGAGCGAGACCTCTGCTCACTTTCCTGGCAGCTGCAGGTCAGAGACTCTTTGGAGAGCTGGTTCTTTATAAAGCTCTTGTTAGTGACTGAATCCGGCCCACCCATCTGGATTACAGGGTGGTTGGGCAGAGGATCACAACGAGCCTTTAATCCCATCTCAGGAGGCTGAGACAGGAGGCTGCTCCAGACTTCTACTTCTCAGTTTCCATTGAAAATTACCAAAGAAGCAAAACAAGGCAAGTTATCTTTATTTTCTTTTCTGAGAATTGTTTGTTGTTTGGTTTGTTTTTACATAGTCCTGGACATCATGAAACTCTCTCCTATTTTCACCTAACAGTCCTGGAGATCACACTGACCACTGACTCTTGATCATCCTCCTGAGTGCTAGCAATAAAGCACGCGTCTCGGACATGTAGTAATATTTTAATTACATTTTTTTTTGTTGTTTTCTAGACAGGCTTTCTCTGTAGCTTTGGTGCCTGTCCCGGAACTAGCTCTTGTAGAGGGATATGTCAAATGATTGCAGGAAGATTGAGCACCACTGGTCTACACCATGTGTGGGACGGTGTCCATCTGTGCTAGCTGTCAATGAATGGATACCTGAGTGACACTATGGATAATCACCTTGAACAGGGATCCACAGGATTAACTCTGAGGGTTAGGGACAACCTTCGTTCTTCTCCCTGGTGGGCGTTCCTAGTTTGCTTTTCTTGATTCAGTATCTCATGGATCGTGGGTTATCATCCAACCCACGTTCTAGCTAAGAACAAGCATGAACTTCTGCCCCTCCTCACTGGTTCTCTCTGTTGCTGGGATGATCCACACACTCATCTGGACTCATATGATTGGGATTCCCCTCTGCATGGGTTAATAAAGAACCTGGCTTGTACTGATAGGGCAGAGTAGAGCTAGGCAGAGAAAAGGAAACTCAATGCTGGAGAAAGAAAGTGGAGTTTAGGGAGAAGCCATGTAGCCCTGCCAGAGACAGATGCCAGAACTTTACCTGGTAAGTCACAGCCTTGTGGCGATATACAGATTAATAGAAATGGGTTAAATTAATATATAAAAGTTAGCCAATAAGAAGCTAGAGCCAATGGGCCAAGCAATGATTTAATTAATACAGTTTCTGGGGGGTTTTTTCAGGACTGAGAGGCTGGGAACAAACAATTGGTCTCCTTACAGCACTCATATACAACAGCTGAGCTGGAGTATGTAGGAGATTTTAACATGGGTTTTCAGCACCAGGACAAAAGAAAGTCAACCTGGCAAGCCTGTTGGATAGGTGCATCTGTTTCTTTTAATCTTCCTTTGGAGACAGGGTTGTCAAGTGCACTAAGGCTGGCCGACAACTCCCCCATTAGCATAGGGTGTCCTGACGTGCCTGCCCTCAGTGGTCTTGCACGTCTGCCTGTCCACAGGCCCAGCAGCTATGCAAAGTCCCATTTAAAGGAGTTAAGATGTGAGCTACGCATCAGGAGAGCCTTCCTAAGTAACCAATGTCCCTTGAAATCCCTGTCTTTTCTGATGCTGATTCCTGGGGCTTCCTAGCAAGCCTTAATACTTTCGATTACTGAACGTATTATTTGTTTTGTAATATTCAGAGTCCTCTCGAGTAACAGAAGTACAGAATGAGGGAGAGAGATTATCTGTGTGTGTTGTGTTTTTACATACATAGGTATGTAAGGAGATTTCTAGAAAGCCATATGGGTCGTAGTACAGCTAATCCAATAGTCTCTGCTAGTGAATGGGTGTTCCAAAATTCCCTTAGTTGTTTATTTATTCCCTGAGGCTGAAGATCTCAACTGTCTATCAGTATGCACTGGAATCCCAAACTAGTAGGCTCTCACGTCAGTGCTGGAATGGAATGGACTTGCAGCTGAGGTGAGAACAGGCAAAGAGCAAACACCTCCTTCCTCCATGTGCTTGCGTATAGGTTTCCAGTGCAAGGGTTTGCCCAGATTAGGCCTTGGCTAATAGTGTGTCTTCCTGGCTGGAATTCTGGTGAAAGGTGTGTGTGTTCCTACCTCAAAGATTTGGATTAGAATTAGGTCTTCCCACTGCAAATTGAGCAGTAATCCCTCACAGGTGTGTCCTCCATTTGGGTGTTTTTCGCTAATTCCAAATGTTGTCAAGATGGCTGCCAATAATAGTTGTCACGGTGGCCTAGCAAGAATCTATTTCTTTAAAAAGAAATGAAGTTGAAGACAATGTCCTGAATGAAGCAGGAGTTACAGTGAAACAGAGGATGTACAGGAAAAGTCGGGGTCTCCTCTGAGTCTCACTGATGAAGCCTAACAAGGGAGTCAATGCTCTAGATCAATTGCCCAGAGAGGGTTATGGGAAGGAGAAGGGAGAAGCCATGCTTTATAAATTGGCCAGTTCAGACACCTTCCAACAAGCAACTACATGAGGGGATCACAGAGGAATGACTTTAGAGAATGAATAAGGAAGCCTAAGGTGTGGGGGAGGCAGAAAGTATTAGGAGAGCACACTCAGAAAGAGACAAGCAGACAGACGCCCTGCCGTATGGATGGCCTTAGCCTATAAACTAAGGATGGGGATTCTGGGAAGGAAAAAGTATATCATTAAAGGACTAATAATTCTTACTATCTCTTTATCTAGACTTCAGGTGAGCCAGCTTTCCTTGGGGAGTTCCCTTGAACAGGTGAACACAGCATTCAATTGGAATGCTAGGTCTCCACCCAGGCTGACCAGGAATTGAATTCTACTCTAACAGTATGAGAAACAAATTTAGGGACAGAAAGTCTCATGTTATATTAACAAAGTAGCGGGTTGGTGGTAGCGCATGTCTTTAACCTCAGCACTCAGGAGGCAGAGTGAGGTGAATCTCTATGTGTTTGAGGCTAACCTGGACTACTGAACTAGTTCCAGGACAGCCAAAGCTACAGAGAGAAACCCTGCTATAAAAAAAAAAAAGCAAGGGGCTGGAGAGATGGCTCAGTGGTTAAGAGCACTGCCTGCTCTTCCAAAGGTCCTGAGTTCAATTCCCAGCAACCACATGGTGGCTCACAACCATCTATAATGGGGTCTGGTGCCCTCTTCTGGCCTGCAGGCATACACGTAGACAGAATATTGTATACAAAATAAATAAATA
>NW_026068180.1:3919-16062 GCF_014885135.2 Alexandromys fortis
TTTTTGGTTTTTTGAGACAGGGTTTCTCTGTGGTTTTGGAGCCTGTCCTGGAACTAGCTCTTGTAGACCAGCCTGGTCTCGAACTCACAGAGATCCGCCTGCCTCTGCCTCCCGAGTGCTGGGATTAAAGGCATGCGCCACCACCGCCCGGCCTACATTTTTTTCTATTATATCGTGAATATTCTCAACATTAGTACATTTTCTTCTTCAAATTTATAAAAACTTAAAGACTGCAGTCCAACTAACCCAGCAGTTAACTGTGAATAGATAGTCCAAGAGTCTAGTAGTTGTACCCACAGAGCTGGGTGTCTCAGCTGGTCTCTGCATCTGCTGAATTCTGAAGAAGCAGGCTCCAATGCCAGTGAAGACACACGTGTGTTGGCAGCGTGAAAGCAAGGAGACCAGGAAGGAAAAGGACTGCCTTCATTTACTGTCTTTACCTAGATTCCCAGCAGAAGGTGTGGCCTAGATTAAAGGTGTGTGCTGCCCCAGGTCCCTGGGGGAGTTACTTACATCAGGTGTACACTCATACCTGTAACCCTCAGGACACTCAGGAAACTGAGGCAGGATCACCAAGATCTGGCCAGCCTAGGCTACAGAGCAGACTGAAGATAGCCTAGACTACAGTATGAGGCCCTGTCTCAAAAGCCAGCAACAACAAAATAAATAGATTCTGCCATTTCACTGTATGGTCATTTGTTTAATCAGAAGCCAGTTTTGTACAGATATTTTTTCTCTATCTTCTCTCCGTTTTTCATGTGTGTGATGTGCATATATGTGGTGATATTTTGTTTGTGCTTTAACAAATACAGCTGGCCTGAAGATCAGAGTGTGGAGCCAGCCGCGCTCTTTAGCCATAGAGGTGAGGCAGTGGCGGTACACACCTTTAATCCTAGCGCGTGGGAGACAGATCTCTGTGAGTTCAGGGCTGCTCTGGCCACTTAAGATTAAATAAATCTAAATGAGAAACAAAGCCAAGTGGTGGTGGCTCACACCTTTAATCCCATAACTAGTGGTCTCCTCAACTTCCCCTAGGGCCACCCAGAAATGCTTTGCTCAGAACAAACCTGGATATATTAATTCAGTTTGGTTGGCTTATGACATCAATGGCAACAGATTCCCATTAACCAGGAATTTAAATACTTAACATTTGGTGCCAAACCTGAGTAGACTTTTCCCACTCCCAGGTGGTCATGGAAAACCAGTGTCAGTTCCCTGCCGTAGGGCAGACTTGGCTTGGTGAGTTACCCTGTTTCAAGCCCTGGCCTCTAAAGCGGTCCAGGTTCCCGTCCATCTTCCAGCCCGCCTGTCAAGACACTGCAGTACCAGGTGGCTGGCCTGTTCTGGGGTAGAGGCAGTCTCAACCTTTTGGGGCCTTTGTATGGGGACCCCCAAACCTTCTACCCTTTTGACCCCAGGCTATTTCAGAGGATGTGCTGTCTTAGTCTTCAGGTCTCCGTCTAACAGCTTGTATATGGATACTTCCGGGCCCAAGTTTGCTCCTCGGACACCCTATAAAATGTATCAGAACTGGGACTGAACAGCCCTTGCCAGGTTCCTGAGCACTGCATCCCTGCCCCCTCTCCTCCCACTGTCCCTAACCTTTCTCTCTGCTCCGGGCTATTGCTTGCAGCAATCTCCTTGCTTCTCGGCCTATCTGTATTTCATGCTTCCATCAGATTGCTCTTCCAATTTCCCCGACTTGTTCCTTTCTTGAATGCTCACTCTAACTTTGCCTGTGCTACCCAGCCATGCTGGGATTCATGCCCAGCCCATGGCTGCTTACCCCCTCCCCGAGACCCACAGCTTAAGCTGCAACTCGCTGTGTCCTCCGCATGGCTCCTGCCCCTCTGCCACTCCGTTTGTTCCTGCAGCGCCTTCTCCATGCTCCAAGCAGCAGGCCACCTCAACCTGGTAAAAGCTGCCTTAATGCCAAAAAAAGTCTTTCATTCTTACGGTTTCTTTCTTACCTTAGGGTTTTTAAATCAGTTGTTTGGCATGGTTTCCCAGGCAGAATTTTGTTCGTCCTTTTTGTTGAAGTTTTGTTTCTGTTAAGTCTTGTCTGTTCCTTATGCATGAAAATATGCAAATAATGTGGCCGTAGTGTGCTCGTTTAATGCCTGTGTGTGTATGTGTGCTTGTTTTATTTTTTTATTTATTTATTTTATTTTATTTATTTATTTGGTTTTTCGAGACAGGGTTTCTCTGTAGCTTTGGTGCCTGTCCCAGAACTAGCTCTTGTAGACCAGGCTGGCCTCGAACTCCCGGAGATCCGCCTGCCTCTGCCTCCCGAGTGCTAGGATTAAAGGCGTGTGCCACCACCGCCCAGCTGTGTGCTTGTTTTAAAATCTGTAAAACTTGTAGCTCCAGATTCTATCAGCTCTGGAAAGGTACAAACATGCAGAAGTTCGCCCTTTTGTCTGCAGGGTCCTTGGACTACCAGGTGTCCCTGTTCCTGTGCTGAGGAGGTCAATCTAGACTGAACCTTCATCTGGTGATGGATAGAGATAGAGACAGAAACCCACATTGGAGCACTGGACTGAGCTCCCAAGGCCCAGATGAAGAGCAGAAAGAGGGAGAACATGAACAAGGAAGTCAGGACCACGAGGGGTGCATCCACCCACGGAGATGGTGGGACTGATCTAATGGGAACTCACCAAAGCCAGCTGGACTGGGACTGAACGAGCATGTGACCAAACCAGACTCTCTGAATGTGGCTGACAATGAGGGCTGACTGAGAAGCCAATGATAATGACACAGGGTTTTGATTCTACTGCATGTACTGGCTTTTTGGGAGCCTAGTCTGTTTGGATGCATACCTTCCTAGACCTGGATGGAGGGGGGAGGACCTTGGACTTCCCACAGGGCAGGGCACCCTGACTTCTCTTAGGACTGGAGAGGGAGGGGGAGTAGGGGAGTGGGAGGGAAATGGGGGAATGGGATAAATAAAAGATAGATAGATAGATAGATAGATGATAGATAGATAGATAGATAGATAGATGATAGATAGATAGATAGATAGATAGATAGATAGATAGATAGATAGATAGATAGATAGATACAAACATGCAGATAGTAGCTATCTATTTTGGTTGAGGTCAAAACAAAAGCTCCAGCGCTGTCTTGACTACGAACACCCACATGCACTGACCCCACCCAGGAGACAGTCCTCTCCAATACACTTTGGCTTACAATCTATTTCTGTATCATCCCAGCACGAGGGAGGGGGAGATGGGAAGTGATGCAGCTGTGCAGGGGGAGGAATACAAGGCAGGAAGAGCCAAGAGCTCAGCAGCTAGCCTGAGGTTTTGTAGAGAAAGGATCACCCTTTCAGCCTGAAGCAGAGGTAAGAACTAGTGGCTGGCTGCTCTGCTTCTCTGATTTTTCAGTTTTCACCCCTGATAGCTGACTCTGGGTGTAGACAGATGATGTGGGAGTGTCATATATCAATCTGTTGATTTCATTGGTTAAGCAATAAAGAAACTGCTTGGCCCTGATAGGTTAAAACATAGGTGGGAGGAGTAAACAGAACAGAATGCTGGGAGGAAGAGGAAGTGAGCTCAGAGACGCCATGCTCCCCTCTCCCGGGAAGATGTGATAGCTCTGCTCTCTGAAGCAGATGCGATGGAGTAAGCCGCCAGGTCAGACATGCTGAATCCTTCCCGGTAAGACTGGTGCTACACAGGTTACTAAAAATGGGTTAGGCAAAATACGAGAATTAGCCCGTAAGAGGCTGGAGCTAGTGGGCCAAGCAGTGCTTAAAAGAATACAGTGTCTGTGTAATTATTTCAGGGCATAAGCTAGCGCCGCTCCTATTACTACAGACGGAGGCAGCTACGTGGCATCTCCTTGACTCTGCCTTCTTTCTCCCAGCATTCAGTTTTGTTTTCCTGCCTAGCTCTACTCTGCCCTGCCATAGGCCGAAGTAGCTTCTTTATTAACCAATGGTAATAAACATGTTCACAGCATACAGAGGGGAATCCCACATCATCTGGGTGTTTATTATTAAGACCAATTAGAATTTCCAATACACATGCGTGTGCGCACAGTTTTGTATGTGTGGGGAGAGCACATGCGTGTGTTCCAGCGTAAAGGCTTTAAAGGTGATGTTGAAAATCATCTTCAACTGTACTTCCTTCCACTTCATCCATTGATTCAGAATCTATCACTCAAAGCCAGAGCTCACAGCCATGACCGGTCTTGCTGGGCACCTCACTCTGGTGAACTCCACCTTCAGAAGCTGGAGTGACAGGTGACCCACCATGCCTAACAGACATTTACATGATTTTCCTGGGCATCCAAACTCCGATCCTGACCCCTGCTGAGCCATCTCCTCAGTCCCCACTGATGACTGCTTCAGGACAGACGCCTAGGAGTGGGTTGCTGACGTGAGGGCGAGGAACCCTAAGGTGCACATCCCCAAACTGCTTTTCAGGAAGATTGCCCTCTACCTCAGCCCCTGAGGACTCTGTCTCGGGTCTCAGCTGTGGGTTAGCCACTGTCCCCAAGTTATGTTAATTGACTTTCACGAGTGACCCTATCCAATAAGTGAAAGCCCAGCTACATATAGACCACGAAATGAGCCCCCAAAGCACTTAAGCCCCTTAGAAGCACAAAAATATGAAAATGTAGAAACCCTCTTGGTTTGTGAGCTTTGCTTCTGTTTTCCAAAACAATGGTGCTTCATCTGCTTGACAAAACCTGTCAAAGTGCAGCTGTCATCTGTTCTTTCCCCCTGAGCAGCAGACGGGTTTGTTTTATGACAAATGGTGGCCTTAATTCAGACCACGTGGTGAAAGACATTCAGCACACATCCCAGCCTCTAATCCCAGCCCATAATCTCGTTTTCACATTGCTCTCCGGCTCTCCTGCTTGACCCTGCTGACCAAAGCACCTTCATTGTGCTGCGTACAAAGGCGAGGTCTGAGAACTGTCACACCATGTGCCCAGCCAGCTCTGCCCTCGCATGAATAGAAACGAGCTGGAGTCTAGCCAACACCACTTGGTGGAAAACTCTTGACTTCTAAAAACATGTTCCTGGTGCTTTTGAAAATGCATCACCATTAGCCCAGGTTGAAAGGAAGAGCCATGTGGTCACAACAATCACACAGCTCTCCGCCCACCTCCCCCACTGCCTGGCATCCCTGGGCTCCACAGGCCTGTCCTCTACAGGGGATCCTTTAGACATGACAGCCAAATGGTCTCTTACGCAACCACTCAATACTGCCTCTGGCACAGGAAGTGGCCACAGACACTAGGCCAAAGAGTGTGGCAGTGCCCACACAGCATCATCCAGCATGGGCGCGGCAGGATCCAATCTGCAAGCAGTCCTTTTCCAATTCCTGTTCATAATCCGACAGCCATTCTTGACCTCTCTAACTGTGTGACTGGGTTCAGTCCTGTGGGGAAGGAGTGGCATTTGGAATTTGGTTGTCCATTACTGGCTGATGGCAGGGATGGGGGACAGAGTGGGCTGAAGAGCGCCCCTGTGAAGTCCCTGCCTGGTCCCTGACTCCCACTGTCACAGATGCTTATGGAGGAGGTAAGAGTCAGAATGAGCCACCCACCGGTGACTGGGCTCAGCTTTCAGGGCAGCTTTCTCATCTCTTCCCTTACACCAGCAGAATTCCCAGGAGCAACATTGCTTTCTTAAACCTTGGTCTGCATTTTAAACTCCACATTTGCATTGGCCCAGGGCCTCTGACATCAACCTCCTGTTTCCTCTAAATGCCCCCCCACAGTCTTCCCAGCTCCCCCAACTCTTGTCTTTCATTCGTCTTTAAATTGCTCCTTCTGGGCTCTCACCTTCTTCCAGGCCCATGTCTTTGTAACCAGCTCCCACTTCTTCGCCTTCCCTAGAGTTTAGCTTGTGACACATCTCTCCTGCTACCCAATGTGAGAGGAGCCTTTCCTGATGGACAAGTCCCCAAGGAAAGGAGCCAGGTATCCTGTAGCAACAATGGATGTGACAGAGAAAGGAGGGTGTTTTTCTCATTCCCAAAGAGAAGATCGCAAAGCCAGTTTTGTTTTAGGGTTGAATTTTTGATAGTTCTTTATCGGCTACACAGGCTGCCATATAACTGTATTTTATTGCTGTTTATTTATTTTATTCTTAAATGGCAAACGAATATTAGTAACAACAAAGATAGTCACACTGCAGAACATTTTATTAAAATGCCTTAAAGGAACTATATGAAATATTAACGTTATATCAAGAACAAGATAGAATATATAATGGTTGTATTTATACACAAAATAATATGAAGGTGTGGCTAAGGCCCACATGAAGGAGGTGACATAGTAAGGGAACCCTCAGACATATTTGCTCTGTTAGCTTCGCCTTGCCCCTAGCCAGGGAAGCAGATAGGCTAACTGCAGCTCTTCCCTCACAGCTCCTCCAAAACCTGCCAGCCTTACCGCAGCTCTGTGGCAGACCACCGACTGCAGACCCCCCCCCACACACACACACACAGATCTTTCCCTCCTAGTCCCCTCCCCCACTCACTGCTTTATCGCAGCCCCTAAAGCCCGCAGGACTTCCTGGGGACCCGCAGGCCACTCCAGCCAGCTAAGCAGGAAGGTTAAGGGCAGATCTTCTCCACCTCTCTCTCCACCCCTCCGAGTCCAATCCCCCATCTCATCCCCAACTCTGCGACAGACCTTCTGCTGTGGTCTCTCCTCAGTCTCTGCACCATTCCCAGAGGACTAAGCAAAACCTGGTAAGACAGCTGCTTCCTTTCCTCCCGTGGACCTGCTCAGCCCTCACGCAAAGCCCATTCCTATTGCCAGATGTCGGTTCCCAATACCCAAAACACACTTTACCGGGAACCCCCAGTGTCCGCACCTGTCGGGACCCCAGAAGAATTTCCTACCAGGCAACACACAGCCACCGCACCCTCTTAGGAACCAGAGAGGGCAACAGAAACCAAGGATCAAAACACCTACAACAGAGACAAGACCAGATATCAGCACCTAGAATTACAATCTTCCCAAACCCAGATGCTGGCATAAAAACACAATCAGTAGTAGCCAGGATAATACATCTCCACTAGAGCCCAGCAACCGTACCACAGCAGACCCTGAGTACTGCAACATAGCTGAAGCACAAGGAACTTAAAATAGCCTTGTGACTATGATAGAGGTCCTCAAAGAGGAAATCAATAAATCCCTTAAAGACATCTATGAAAACACAAACAGTGGAAGGAAAGGAATAAGACAGTTCAAGACCTGAAAGTGGAAAAAGAGTCAAGAAAGAAAGCCCAAACTGAGGGCAATCCAGAAATGAAAAATTCAGGAACTCAAGTGGGAACCTCAGAGACAAGCTTCATTAACATAATACAAGAGATAGAAGAGAGAATCTCTGGCATTGAAGACACAATAGAAGAAATGGATACATTCGTCAAAAAAAAAAAAGTTAAAATCCAAAAACTGGTACAAAACATTCAAGAAATCTGGGATACCATGAAAAGACCAAATCTAAGAATAATAGGAATAAAGGAAGGAGACCAAACCCAGATCAAAGGCAATATTGAAAATATTTTCAATAAAATCATAGAAGAAAATTTCCCTCAAAAAAGAGGGAAATTTTCAAAGTACAAGAAGCTTGCAAAACACCAAATAGACTGGACCAGAAAAGAAAGTCCCCATGATACATGATAATCAAAACACTAAATGTACAGAACAAAGAAGGAATATTATAAACTACAAGAGAAAAAGACTAAATTACATATAAAGACAGACCCATTAGAATTACATCTAAATTCTCAATGGAGAATCTAGAAGTCAGAAGGGACTGAACAGCTGTTCTACTGACTCTAAGAGACCGCAGATGCCAGCCAAGACAACTATAGCCAGCAAAACTTTCTATCACAACAGATGGAGAAAATAAGATATTCCATGATAAACCCAAATTTAAGCAATATCTGTCTACATATCTAGGCTTACAAAAGGTGCTAAAAGGAAAACTCCAACCTAAGGTTAACTACAACACAAGAACAATCTCAGATCAGAAAAATCAAAAGAGGGAAAATACACACACCACAACAAAATAGCAGAAATCAACAAACACTGTTCATTGATATCTCTCAAGATCAATTGTCTCAACTCCCCAACAAAAAGATACAGACTAACAGAATGGATGCGTGCTTCTGCTGCATCCAAGAAACACGCCTCAACATCAAGGAAAAAACATCACCTCGGGGTAAAAGGAGGGAAAATGATATTCTAAGCAAATAAACCTAAGAAACAGGCTGCTGCAGCCATTTAAGTATCTAATAAAATAGACTTCAAACTGAAACTAATCAGAAGAGATAGGGAAGGACACTATATACTCAATGGGAAAATCCACCACGTGGACAGACATTACAATTCCTAACATCCATGCACCTAACTAACACAGGGCATTCAAGACTATAAAGAAATCCTACTACAACTTACATCACATATTGGCCTGCGCACACTTGTAGTGGGAGACCTCAATACCCTACTCTCACCAATAGACAGGTCACCTAGAGAAACAAACTAAACAGAGAAACGCTGGTGCTAACAGAAGTATAAACCAAATGAATCTAAGAAATATCCACAGAACATTTCACCTGAACACAAAAGAATATACCACCTTCTCAGAACCTCACGGAACTTTCTCCAAAATTGACCACATACTCAGATGCAGAGAAAGCATCAACAGATATAAGAAAATTGAAATAACTCCCTGCATCCTATCTGACCACACAGAATAAAGCTGAATATCAATGGCAAAAAAAAAAAAAAAACAGAAAACTGACAAACATACGGAGACAGAACTACTAGATGAAAAATGAGTCAAGGTAAAAATTAAGAAAAAAATAAAAGATTTCCTAGAATTTAATGAAAATTAATACACAACATACCCAAACTTATATGATACAATGAAGGCAGTTTTAAGTAGTAAGTTCATAATACTAAGAGTCTACATAAAAAAAAAAGATGAGATTGCATACTAGTAACCTAACAGCACACCTGAAAGATCTAGAAAAGAACAAGAAGAAAAGAAATCACACCCAAAAGGGGTAGACAGGAAGAAATAATCAAACTCAGGTCTGAAATCAATAAAATAAGAACACAACAACAATACAAAAAAGAAGCAATGAAGCAAACTGTTAGTTCTTTGAAAAAAAATCAATAAAACTGACAAATCCTTATCCAAATTATCTAAAAGGAGCAGAGAGAATACCCAAATTAATAAAATTAAACATGAAAAGTGGGACATAAAACAGACACCAAGGAAATCCAGAAAATTCTAAGGACATACTTTCAAAATCTGTACTCCATCACATTGGAAAATCTTAAAGAAATGGATAGTTTTATCAATATATACAACTTACCAAAGTTAAGTCAAGATCAAGTAAGCAAATTTTTTTGTTAAATATTTATTTATTATATATACAATATTCTGTCTGCAGGCCAGAAGAGGGCACCAGACTCCATTACAGATGGTTGTGAGCCACCATGTGGTTGCTGGGATTTGAACTCAGGACCTTTGGAAGAACAAGCAATGCTCTTAACCACTGAGCCATCTCTCCAGCCCCTCAAGTAAGCAAATTAAACAGACCTATAACCCTTAATGAAATAGAAGCAGTCATCAAAAGTCAACCAACCAAAAAAAAAAGGGGGGGCCAGGGCCAGATGGTTTTAGTGCAGAATTCTACCAGACTGTTAAAGAAAAGCTAATGCCAATATAAAATAGAAACAGAGGGAACATTGCTCAGTTCATCATAATAGCCGTGGTTACCCTGATAGTCAAATCACATAAAGACCCAACAAAGAAAGAGAATTAGAGCTCAAACCCCTGATGAACACAGATGCAAAAATTCTTTTTTTTTTGGTTAAATGATGTTTTAATTGTTTTTATTGAGCTATATATTTTTATCTACTCCCTTCCTTTCCTCTCCTTTACCCACAAAAATTCTTAATAAAATACTTGTGAACCAACTCTAACAGCACATCAAAAGAACATCCACCATGATCAAGTGGGCTTCATCTCAGAGATTCAGGGATGTAAATATGTAACATATGTCTCAACATATGTAAATTGATAAATGTAATCAATCATATAAGCAAACTGAAATAAAAAAACACATGATTATTTCATTAGATGCAGAAAAGGCCTTTGACAAAATCCAACATCCCTTCACAATAAAAGTCATAAAGAGATTAGGGGTACAAGAGACATATTTCAACATAATAAAGGCAGTTTACAGCAATCTCACAGTCAACATCAATTTAAATGGAGAGAAACTCAAAGCAATTCTGCTACAGTGAGGAACAAGACAATGTTGCCTCTACTCAGTAGGTTGTTTCATACCTACTGAAAACAGTACTTGAAGTCTTAGTACAATAAGACAACTAAACGAGATCAAAGGTATATAAACCGGAGATGAAGAAATCAAAGTATTTGCTGATGATATGACAGTATACATAAACATTCACTGGGAAACTCCTATAGATAATAAGCACTTCCAGTAAAGTAGCAGGACACAAAATTAACACAGAAAAATCAGTAGTCCTCCTTCATACAAACGACAAACATACTGAGGAAGAAACCAGGCGGTTAACACCCTTCACAATACCCTCAAATAATCTAAAATATTTTGTGGTAACTCTAACTGAGCAATTTAAATAAAAAAATTTAAGACACTTAAGAAAAGTTTGAAAAGATATCAGAAGATAGAAAAGTTTCCTATGCTCATGAATCAGTAGAATATAGGAAAAATGACCTCCTACCAAAAGAAATCTATTGATTCAGTGCAATTCCCATCAAAATTGCAACACAATTCTTTGCAGATTTTGAAAGGACAATTTTCAGTTTCATATGGAAACACACACACATAGCTAAAAGAACCCTCAAAAGAACTGCTGAAGGGCTGGAGAGATGGCTCAGAGATTAAGAGCACTGCCTGCTCTTCCAAAGGTCCTGAGTTCAATTCCCAGCAACCACATGGTGGCTCACAACCATCTGTAATGAGATCTGGTGCCCTCTTCTGGCCTGCAGTCATACATGCAGACAGAATACTGAGAATACTGTATAAATAATAAATAAATTAAAAAAAAAAGACCTGCTGGAGATATCACCATCCTCAATTTCAAGTTGTACTGCAGAGCTTTGTATTACAGAGTAATTAAAAACAGCTTGGTATTGGCATAAAAACAGACATATTGATCAATGGAATTGAATTGAAGACCCAGACATAAATCCACACACCTATTGTCACCTGATTTTTTGATAAAGCCAAAAATACATACTGGGGGGAAAAAACCAGCATCTTCAACAACAGTGCTGGTCAAGCTGGACGGCCGCATGTAGAAGAATCCAAATAGATCCATGCTTATCACCCTGTACAAAACTCAACTCCAAGTGGATCAAAGACCTCAGCACAAAACCAGATACACTGAGCCTGACAGAAGAGTAAGTGGGCAATAGCCTTGAGCTCATTAGTACAGGAAAAGACTTTCCAAACAGAGCATCATCAGCACAGGCACTAAGGTCAACAATTAACAGATGGAACCTCAGGAAACTGAAAAGCTGCTGCATGGCAAATGACACCATCATTCAGACAAAACAGCAGCCTTCAGGATGGGAAAAGGTTTTAGCAACTCTACAGACTATTGAGGGCTAATATTCAAAATATATAAAGAACTTTAAAAAAAAGATGTCAAGAAAACAACCTACTCTAAAATGGGGTACATATTTAAACAAGAGAATTTCTAAAGAAGAAACTTAAATGGCTGAGGAACATTTTTTTTTAATTTTTTATTGAGAAAAAGAAAAAAAAGTTTCCGCTTCCTCCCAGCTTCCCATTTCCCTCACCCTTCTCCCACCCTTCTCCCCCTCCCCCCACTCCTCTCCCCTTCCTTCTCCAGTCCGAAGAGCATTCAAGGTTCCCTGCCCTGTGGGAAGTTCAAGGTCCTCCCCGCTCCGTCCATGTCTAGGAAGGTGAACATCCAAACTGGCTAGGCTCCCACCAAGCCAGAACATGAAGTAGGATCAAAACCCAGTGCCATTGTCCTTGGCTTCTCCTCAGCCCTCATTGTCTGCCATGTTCAGAGAGTCTGGTTTTATTCCATGCTTTTTCAGTCACAGTCCAGCTGGCCTTGGTGAGCTCCCA
>NW_026068180.1:17714-76246 GCF_014885135.2 Alexandromys fortis
CGCTTCCTACGTATAACCCCAGCAGCACAGACATTAAGGGCAACATTGAATAAATGGGACCTACTGAAACTGAGAAGCTTCTGCAAAGCAAAGGACACTGTCACTAAGACAAAAAGGCAACCTACTGGCTGAGGAACATTTTAAAAAATGTTTGACAACCTTAGCTACCAGGGAAATGCAACTCAAAACTGCTTTGGTATTTCATCTTAGTCAAACCTGTCAGATTGACTAAGATCAATAAAACAAGCTAGCAGCTCATGTTGAAGACGATGTGCAATACGGGGAGCATGCCTCCGCTGCTGGTGGGAGTGCAAACTTGCACAGCCACTATGGAAATCAGTGTGGCGGTTCCTGAGGAAGATGGGAATCAGCCTACCTCAAGATCCAGCCATACCACTCTTAAGCAAATATTCAAAGAACATTTCATCCTACCACAGAGATGCTTATTCAACCCTGTTTGTTGCTGCTCTAGTCACAATAGCCAAAAATTGGAAATAACCTAGATATCCCTCAACAAAAGAATAAGTAAAGAAAATATGGCACATTTATATAATGGAGTATTACTTAGCTGTTAAAAATGAAATTATGAAATTTGCAGGTAAATGAATAAAACTAGAAAAAAATCATCCTGAGGTATCCCGGACCCAGAAAGACAAGGATGGCAAACATTCACTTATATGTGAATATTGGCTGTGAAGTCAATAATGAACAAGCTACAGGCCATAGCACCACAGAGGTTAGGTATATAGTAAGGAACTGGGGCAGGGCAGAAAGCTCTCCCCAGGAAAGGGAACTAGAATAGATAGTTCTGGATGGATTGGGGGGATGGAATGGGAGGATCAAGTGAGGAGAAGGAGGAAAGAGGGTGATGAAGGAGGAATACAAGAAAAAAATGCAGTGGGGGGGTGGGAGGTGGCGCACACCTTTAATCCCAGCACTCGGGAGACAGAAGCAGGCAGATTTCTGTGAGTTCGAGGCCAACCTGGTCTACAAGAGCTAGTTTCAGAACAGGCTCCAAAGCTACAGAGAAATCCTGTCTCGAAAAACCAAAAAAAGAAGAAGAAGAAGAAGAAGAAGAAAAGAAAAATAAGAAAAGAAAAAACATGCTTTATCTTGTCTACTTTTTCCATACCTATTCAACACAGTACTTGTTTGATTGTTTAACAGTTAATATCCATGTATAAGTGAATGCAAATCATAGTTGTCTTTCTGTGTCTGGGATACCTCACTCAGGGTGACTTTTTTCCTAGTTCTTCTATTCATTTACCTGCAATTTTCACTATTTCGTCAATTAACTAATTAATTAGAAAATTAACAAAATACTGACTCAGAACATTTAAAATGTAAAGTAGATAATCTGATATCTGCTGATAATCTGATAATTTGAATGCGAGTTGTCTGGAAGCCATTGTTGGAACCTAAATTCCTGCTCCCCTTGTCACCAACCTCTGCAATCTCTTTGCCTCACATCCCTGACGTCCTGCGGCTCACCAGAATGTGTTCCCATCAGCCTTTTCTGACACCCTGACCATATCTGGCTGCAGCTCTTTGTTGTGTTCCATTGAAAGCTTGGCCACGTGATGGTCTCAGACATTTCATTCAACAGGACAAAGAAGGTTCTGGGCCACATCATCAGACTCCAGGGAAAGAGGAAACAGGGTGATAGAGATTTTAAATAATTGCCTCTGATCTCAGAAGGTTTGATTTTTCTATAGAAATGTCTGAGTAGAATTTACCTCGATTTTGAGGGCTAGATTCTAGAAGACACCACAGAGCTGGGATTTCTGTTAGAACATAAAACCACTTCTCTTTCCTTCCCTGTCACCTTCTGATAATATGACTCAGAGGAATCCATTATGGTCAAAGCAAAAGATTTTTCTTCCTTCCACGTGGGGGTGTGGGGAATAGTCCAAAGATTCCGTGGCAGACATCCACAGGCACCAGCATCAGGGAAGGAAACTGCTAAATCTCTGGCTCGCCGACTTGTGTCAGAACCATATTCTTAACCCACAGAGCCAGCTTGAGTTGATCCAGAGGGCTCAGGAGAGATAGCAGCAGAAACATTTCAAATTATAGAAAACTTCAGGTTTAAGATAAAGGGAAGTGTCGCTCTTGTGAAAGTTTAGCTAGGGAATCTGTGAGCTGATAAGACAGGTTCCTGTAATAGCAAGAGCTACAGCATTTGCCCTGAACCTGCTGCTGCAGCACCACCACCCCAGCGCTGAACCCCTGTGTGAGTGCCAAGTGGGGAGAGAAGAAACGCCTTTGCTGGCCCTCAGAGCAGAAATAGGAGACCTCAGTGCTGCCTAACTCGAGTCCCAGACTATCTTCTGTGGGGGAGGGGGGAGTCTTTGTGGAAAGGACTGGGGACCTGTGCAAACTCCCCAAGGACTACCAGATAGAAGCTGACCTTCCCAGTCTCCTGCTCCACGCCCACCAATCCAGATCAGCGTCTCTCTTTAGTAAAAATTGAACATCCGTTGAGAATTGCGGTTTTACACTTACTGCTTTTATGTGAGGATCAGAAGGGGGGTCGGGGGAGCACACGCCAGTAAACTATGAGTATGTGGCAGTCAGAGGAAAACTTGGAGGCACTGGCTCTGTCCTACCATGTGGGCTCAAAGGAGCTAAGCCGTGTCATCGGGCTTTGTAGCAGGCACTTTTATTCACTGACCCATCCAGAATGTGATTTTAAAGGGTACCAACTAATGAAACTGCTTAGCTACCAACTCTGCTCACAACCAGCCCTGCTCACTGCACTTCTGCAAAAGTGGTGCTGCCTCCCCACTGCAGGCTGCTGCTGAGCCGGAAGGATGCAAGGACAGCTCTGGGTGCCTGTACCTACATCCCTTCTCCTTAATAGCTGCATGCTCAGCCTCTCAAAATCCCAGATAGCTAAATGTTAACCCATATACACTCCATCAGTGAGACACAAGCAGAAAGTGGCCAAAGACCAGCCCTGTGAGACTGTCTCCAGACTGGGGGTCTGTTTGGATCAGAAAAAGGCAGACAGAACACCAAACCCAGGGCACTCTAAGGAGCTCCCTTCCTGCCACAGGACTGGCAGAGTGCTCTACTTGGCAGTTAGGAATTTCCCCCAAGCATCTTGCCTAATCTTGAGAGGTCAGGCCTGGCCCTACCCAGGGTTCTTGTAGGCTGTGGAGCACCACTGGGGCAGAGCCCTGGAGTTGAGAAAGGCTAAGGTCACCCAGAGCAGCTAACAGTCCTTCCTCGCTCAACCATGCACCATTTGTCATAGCTGTGAATTGCACGCCCCTGGTTATGGGCTCATCTGACCCTCATTACTAAAGTCTTCTAAGCTCCCCTTTACTTCCTCCTTTCTTGGGGGTGTGAGGGTGTATGTGTAAGACAAAAATCACACTTTATAGCCCAAGCTAGCCTCAACCTCTCAATCCTCCTGCCTCAGGTCCCCAAGTGCAGGGAGTAATGGTGTCCAATCACCACACCCGGCTTTCACTCCACTCTTGGTAAGTCTGGTGATTTTACTGATACACCTCAGTTGTTTCCTAAGAAGTCATCCCAGACTGAGATGGCTTAAGAGTCAGCTTTTTCTTTACTCTTTCTCACAGAGCTAAAGTAAGGAAGAACCCAAGACCTTGTATATGATGTGGTAGGCCAGCACTCTGCAACAGAGCTCCACCAGCCCTTCCAATTAAACTTCTATCAATAGATCTGTATGGGGAAATGTACCACAGAGCTGGGATTTCATCCACTTAAACCTGAAAATAGATACTGTGATAGGTGTGTGTGTGTATATATGAAGCAAAACTTAGTAGGGATTGACATGGTCAGAGCTGATAGTAGCTGATGGTCCTTAGCAGGTCCCCCTGTTGCATGCCTCAGTCTACCCATGATTGACCCTGCAGTGCCACGGGCCATCTCCTGGATCCATAGACTTTTGCCAGAGGATAGCCCTGAAGAGCAGCCATATTGTTCTTGCCACAGCTGAGCTTAACACTAGTAAACTTTTATTGTGATGTTTTGTACTCAGGGCCAAGCTGAATTTTTTTTCCTTAAGTGGTGTGTGTGTGTGCGTGAGCACATGCATGCATGCATGTTTCAATCTCCACACCAAACACTAAAGTTTTGGAAACTGGTTTTTGTTATAGTTAGTAATGTTTCCTAATGAGCAAGCCAAAAATCACAAGACAACGAGTGCTGCGGCATAAGACATCCTGCCGGAGAGTGATTTCTAAACATTAACATTAACCTGTGTAGTGATACTTCATTTGTATTTTAATAAAGCATGCCTGACATTCAGAGAGTAAAACAGCTGCACTGAGCAGCCTTACCGACCAAGCAGTGATGACACACAACTTTAATCCCAATAGTCACACTAGTTTGCCAAAAAACAAACAAACAAACAAACAAAAAAAAAAACAGGCAGTGGTGGTATGCACCTTTAATCCCAGCACTAGAGACAGGAGAAGCTCTCAGACAGTCTTATTCTGAGATTCCTGGGGGCAGGATCGCTATTTCAGACTGAGGTAGAGATGAGAGCCAGTGGCTGTTCTGCTTTTCTGACCTTCAGGTTGAGCCCTGATATCTCTCTGGGTTTTTATTAATCGTGCTACATACAACCTGACAGCTGATGGTGCAAGCAGTCCATGGAACTCTAGATGGAATGGGATTAATGTGTGGCATGATACTTAAATGAAAGAATTGTGCTATTGCCTTCCAAGGAGTGTACTTGACTCATGACTTGCCAATATTCAGCAATCCCTACCCATTCAAGAAGACATTCTTGAGACACAGAGCAAGCAAGATGTGACTGCCTCGCCAAAAAAAGGTCACATGGCTAACACAGACAAGAATTATGGGCTAATATAAATTATAAAAGTTAATAAGAAGCTTGAGCTACTAGGCCAATCAGTTTATAACTACTGTAGACCTCTGTGTTTCTTTGGGACTGAATGACTGCAGGAACCAAGTGGGACAGAAACTTCAGTCAACAGAATTGAGTGCCAACGTGGGGCTGACCAAATCCACTTAAAAGCCTGAGAGAGTTTAGGAAGCTATTCTAGATAGAAAAGAACAGAGTTAAGCATGGCTTTTTGATAGCAGCACTTTCTCAGGTGGGCTCTGCTTGCTAGACGCAAGCGCTCTCATTTAAAGACAGGCTTCCTGACTCAGCTTTAGCTGTAAAACCTTGCAACTCTTTTAAGAGGTCCTGCCACGAAATACTTAAATGGCATTGAGGAAAAGTTGACTGCATACTTTTTGGTATTGGCAGGGACCTTAAAACGCCATAGAGTTGTGGCAGTAAACATGGCTCCAGGCAGTACCTCTGCCATGAGGCTAGACTCTCAGAAAAAAGCTAAAGAATGGGCTGGATCCAGCCATCAAAGCGACTTTAATCCTAGTCATATCACTTAGAAAATTAAAGACTCATGTGGTCAAAAAATGAGAGATATACAGTAAAGATAAATTCAAAGACAAAGAAAACTTCTGAATGGTTTACTGTTGTAGGCCCATATTTCTGTATGGTGTAGCAGCCAAGCACAAAAGCCATAAGCCCGGTCTGAGGTGCTCACGTAGCTCTGCAAACAAGCTGTCTCTGCCTAACAATGGTCAGGATGTTTGGAGGATGTCTTATAGAGATGCTAATTCATGGCCTATGTGACTGCTAGCATACAGGTAGATGCGGACATGACTTGAGCCCATGCACCTGGTTGCCTAGGAGACAGCCTAAGGTGTTTTCCTGATGTGATGATATATAAGGTGTTTGGAGAATAAACGAGAGATCTTTGGAGAGAGATCTTGCCCTTTCATGATAACCGTGTAAGCTACATCTGATTATTCCTAGCGACTCCAGTCCAATCCAGTTAGGGAATCTGTGTTGGACCCACACGACCTCCAATATACTGTGTTTAAAAATATATGTAGGCTTGAAAAAAAAGGATAAAGTCCTTAAAAGAAAATAAGAGTAGTTGGGTGTGGTGGCACACACCTTTAATCCCAACACTTGGGAGGCAGAGGCAGGCAGATCTCTGTGACTTCAAGGACAGCCTGGTCTACAAAGTGAATTCCAGGACAGCCAAAGATACACAGACAAACCCTGTCTCAAAAAGCCAAAAATTAAAAAAAAGAGAGAAGCTAAAATAAAACTACAGAAAGATGAAAAATACAGCGTCTGAATACTGTATATTACTGTGTTGTGTTTAAATTGTCTGATGACTGAGGAAGGAGCAAAAGCTGCTAAAAGACATTTGATTATAAATGCTGCTGGATTAATCTAACATATATATTTTAAAATTGCTTTGACTTCAAAATTTAAGTCAAAAGATATGTTACTTTGGAAAAGAGGTTTTGCTTTTGTTTCCACAGAAAATGAGGAATTGTGGATTCATTCTGTTAAGAAAAACCAGGTTTGACTAAGAAAGGCCCCCTGAGAAATCTCCAAAAGGAGGAATGGCCCAGATGTCTGAGTTCAACACCCAGAACAGTTCAAAGACTGCTGCCTGAGATGATTAAGCCACACAGGATACTCCAGCCAGGACCTGATCATAGTTCTAAATTTTCTTTAGGTCCCCATAAAATTAGCATCCCCAATCAGCAGGAAGTAGCCTGGAAAACTATGCCCACTTTTCTCATCACCAATTCTTACCAATAATTTAAAAATGTGAAAAAATTCCCTTGTGAGAGAAACTGACAGTTAAGACATAGTTTATGCCAGTCAGACTTAGCTCTTAAACACATTGAAGTCTAATAACAAGGTGCTGCCCCAACTTCAGTAGCACTAATCTACAGCATATAATTCATCTTTGAAAATTCTACATTCCAAGATTCCCCAGGGATCACCCCCCCCCCCCGCCAGGGATTTTTAAATAAAGTAATATGCATACTATAAGAGACTGTTAGTGTTCTGCACTGCTGCCACCTGCTGACAGGAACTTCTAATTGCAAATTTATGCACTGGAGGGAGGCTAGAGAGCCTGGAGTTTGAGGTCATTCTGATAGGTGGATGAGATGCTATCTCAAGCAACAGAAAAACACTACTATGTGATCAAAGTGGGAATGTCTTATACTGCATATAGTTAGGAACATACTATACTACAATATAGTGAGCTGAGACTGTTTCAAAAGAAATTACTATGGGAAACCATCAATGTAAAATTCTTAACCTGTAACATGTTGGACATTGTATGAGCCACTTACTGTACAGCCACAGATCCACTGTGGCTGAGGTTCCTGTAGCCTTGTTTAATCCATGAAGAACATTCCAGCTCTGTGGTTGAGAATTATTTTTCAACTACTCATATACGTGATTGGGCTTAAAGCCAGGGACTAGGGCTGATACCATTTCCACAGGAGATACTAACCATGTGTAGTCAAAGGAAGGAATCTATAACATATTCGCAGGCAGTGACCTCTCCAAACCTAGAGTATACCAGTGGCCTTTGGGAGTACTTTTAGACTGCACACAGCCTTCTAAAAGTAGAGTGCACTCCAAGCAGTTAAATGTGGTGTATTTATTTAGAAGCATACTTCGACACACTTATATTTTTCTCTTTACCTACCACCGACAGCGGCAGTTCTTGAGGCACAGAAGACAATGTGTAGCAGCCATAGCACTCTGGCAGGCAGATCTGAGGCCAGCCTGGTCTACAATGTGAGTTCCTCCAGGACAGACAGGGGTTACACAGAAAAGCCCTGTCTCAAAAAATCATCGAAAAATCAAAGAAGGGGAGGGGTGATGTGTAGTAAACAATTTTTGTTAATAATGATGTTGTGAGTTGGCCTTTAAAACCTGACAGTTTTTTTAAGCTAATAAAGCTGCCTTAGAATTTTCCCCTCTAAGAAAACATGTTCCACCAAGCTCCAGAATCAGAATCCAGGCACTATTGGGCTTTATAGACCCGAAGCCCTGCCATTGTTCTTGCCACTGTGCTGCATCTGTTGGGGGTCGGCAACACTCTGCCTGACTACTCCTCACCCAAACACACAAAATATGTGTTGTCAACATTTTTAGGTTTCAGACCATTACAGATTTCAGGTTTTTAAACTAGAAAAGCTCAAACTTGCCACTACTGTTTACAAGTTAAATCTTACTTTATACTTTGGTCCCTTTTCAGGTCTATGTTCATGAGCTTGTACTTCAGTTATCACGATATTCCCTGCCTTTTGTTGTAGGGACATTTTCCTATCCAGTTCATCTCATGTGGGAAACACAGCCTTCCAAATGAAGACACAGAGTAGCTGTTTCTACACCCAGTCCCTGAGTGAAGCCACCTGCTGTGGACGGGAGCTTCCAAGCTGGCAGTGCTCTGAAACTGGTGTAGTCTTAACTGTACAAGCAGAACAGATTAGCAAACTTCAGAATCTACTCTAAATAGGAATAAAGGCTTGTCGGGGTAAAACTGAAAATTTTGTAATCTGGCTAAGAAATCTATTTTTAAAAATTCTTTCAGACATGAAAATCGTGACTAAAGTAACAATGAAATGCTTAGAACAAAAGCAGAGCCATGTAATGTTACCCTCTGAAAATGGCTAGCCTAAAAACTAATGTTCAGTGTTTTAAGTCTACATTTAAGGAATTTAAAGTATTTCAGAGTGAAGACAGAGTGGACCTATTGTAATAGTACAAACCCAAATGTGTCCTTTTCTGTCCTCCCCATCACAACAGTCTGTTTCTGCTACATATAAATGAGTCACCCTGATTTGCACATCGCAATTTGCAATTGGCCAGGACAAAGGGAAGCCAGAAGAAAGTGGTATAAATAAAAAGCACAGCACAATATGCACCCTTCTATTTCAGTATTTAACACACTGGTAACCACTCCATTTCACGGAAGGAAAACATGAGTTACAACTTCAATAAAAAGAACTTTTATGGGAAAAGAAAAGGCTGAGCATCTTGCCTAGAAAAATTCTTTAATATCTCACGTTACCTAATACAGTAAAAGCCTTTTGAAATGCGTTGAGAATTCAGTTTGCATGGGAAATCCACCTGCCTCAGAATGGCTAGTCATCTTTTCAATTGAACGATTTTAAGTGGCAAAATCGTTCAGAACAGAAAAATATAGTATCTTCAATAGACATCTCAAGACAATAAAGTTATATTTACAGGATGCTGTCTATAATCAGAAATCACCAAGAAGCAAAAATAAACTAACATTTCATTGTCCTTTCTCTCAGCAGTAGGGCCAAGAACCAAAGAAATGTGTTCCAGGTGAAATAAATTTCCCAGAACAATTCTCATAAAATAGTTTTTTCCTTTCCCCCTGAGAATCAAGTAGTAGATTAATCATTGGATTGCATGAGACAAAGACAAGCTCTAAATCCTTTATCATGTAAGACCAAAATTCTGTAGGCATTTCTGTTTAGAAAAGCTAAAATGTACAAATAATAAAAACTAAATAGCAAGACACGGTGCTTAGTAGTACCACGGCAGGAATTTACGGTATTTGACATTTGTGGGTAAGTTTATTGCTTTGTGATGGGCTATAGCACCACTCTGAGGAATAAAAGATGGTTAGGATTAACCAGTCTTTAGTCACAATATGCATTTCTAGTAGAAGTATTTCAGAATGAGCACTGAAAAGCCAAGAAACATTTGCATTCTGTTTTAACTGCTTCCAGCTTCATTCAACAGGCGAATGGGGAATCAATCTTAGTAAAGTAACTTGTACTGGATTTGCTACGTTAGTCTGATGATTCGAATAGAAAACCAAGGGACTCAGATCATTCAAACTTACAAAAAGGACACTGCAAATTTTCATGCCAAAAAAAGCAATAACAAAAAACATTTCAGGTAGTTATTGCTTAAATGAGCAGTGGCTATACATGTGAAATTTTGAAAATCATGACTGATAAAATTTCTTTAGTGTGCTAAAATTTATCCTAAGGGAGAGAGAACTGGGTGAGGGATGTGTAGATACTGTCTACTCACTGTGGAAAACAGGCCAATTTCCCTCAGAACTACTTTAAAAACTAGTATCACCATAGTGATTTCAAGATTCATAAATAAGAAAGTAACATCACACATGCTATACAAAGTCAGCCAAATAATTATTTTCAGCTACTTTACTCAGTCTTTAGAAAGTATAATTTGAAGTTTCCTTAATCTAAAATTTGTGAACAGATAAACTGCTATGCAGAAGCACAAAGATATTTTAAATGCAATCTTCTATAAGAAGTAATTAAAATTTCAAAGCCAAACAATCTAACATCAAGTATGATTTCCTCTGAGACTGACTTTATCCACCAGTTTTTTCTTCATTCATCTGGATTAACCAGCACTCTCCACTGGTAATCTTTGTAGGAAAGTGTGACACTATCTCCCTTCAAGTAGCTTGACTTTCTAAAATGACTATTTCAGGAGTGGAATTTCTAAAAATAATTCTGTCCCATATAAGCATCAGTCAGTTTTGGAAGCAGGCACAAGAATTCTCAAGAGTGGTGAAACTTGAGAGTGCTGTGCAAGTTGTAATGCAGCATGACCTGTACCCTTGGGGGGCGGGGGGCGGCCATATACTGACGGTCGGCATGGAAAAGAAACAGCCTTACACTGTCAGACACTCTACAAAGAAAAGTGTCTTAATCTTGTTTTCAGGTTACAGTCACTCTCTCCTTACATATATTTATGTATATATGTATGTATATACACACTTTTTTATTGATGGGGTGATGCAGAAAGTCACAAGTGAGAAAAGGACACTAAGTTTTAATAAGGGGAACATAAAGTTGTTTTCACCAGCATAGGTTCACATTACAGAACACCAGTATCGACAGCATTCTCTTGTCTATTTTTGGTACAGAAGATGGTATCTCTCTACATAACCTGGTAAGGCTTCAGTAACTAAAACATAAACAAACAAACAAAAAACCCAAACAAAACAAAAAACCCAGCCTATTAGTTTACAGTTTATTTTAAAAATTCCGAAAGACACTGCAAGTTCTAAACTTGAGTAGTGCTACCCATACACAACCATCTGGTCAAGAACGCAGTAAAAGCACGCCCTTTTGGAGGGAGCTTTGCAACAGTAGAGCAGTGCAACAAGAAAAACTTATACATGGCACATTCTCTTCATATTTGTAATGTAAAAAGTTACAAACATACCTAATCAATAAATAATAATAAAAAAGAATTTGATGTATTTGTTAAGTATCCTAAAACCACTACATAGAATAATGGCAACTTTCACTCACAGATTATTTACATGGTAATACCCAGTATGGGTACATTGCTACAAAACTCAAAACAGAAGGAGTAAACTTGAAATGTTTTCCTGTAAAGATCTAGCAGCATGACTATCTAATGCTGTGTTATCCCATTGCTTCTGAAACGGTCCTTTTTAGTCTGTGTCTTCATCCAGTTCATAATTGTCTTTATCATAAATATCTTTCACTAGAAGAACCCGTACAAGCATATTTTCCAGCGTGTTCCGGTCCAGGGAAGTAGATGTGTACCACACGGGGCTATCTGCAGAACTAGAACATTCTGGTTGCAAATAAAAAACATCCATTCTCTGATTAAGATTCTGTGGACTTTGGAGGAAAAGAGAAAAGGTCAATTTCACAAAACACAACAAAAGTCACCATAGCTTTACTTCTTTCAAGAACAACTCAGCCCCCAGCAACAGATATGCTTAGCGCCTTCTGCCTTATTAACTGCAGTAATGTTTTATCGGTAAACTCTTCTCTAAGTAATTATGATAAAAAAGTAGGATTAGTCCCCTACTATAATTTAAATCCTGTATTTCATAGAATCCAAGACTCCACTAATATATACACTATTATTTCAGCCGTTATTAAAATGGTGCCAATTATAATCTCAAATGCATTAACTTAATGATTCATGTCCGTTTCAGAAAAATGAAATGTGAAAAATATGACTTAAAATATGCAACACATAAAAAGCCGTATAGCACTGACAAGAGAATAAATATTAAATACTAACAAGACAATACTGAGAAAGGAATTCCCATCATGCAAATAGTTGCCAACACTGGAAATCCATGAAATTAAATAGATACTCCAGAACAGAGTTAAAGAAAACGAACCTTACACCACAGTTAGAAACATGGGCATGCTAGAGGTGAAGTTCATACTTCTACAAATTCTTGAAAGCCACCCAGGAAGCCACACCATGATTTGAGAAGCTGTTTACAAAGTACAACCTAACTCTGCACTTTCTGAAAGTGAGAGTGCTTATTTAAAACAACACTCAAAATGAAACAGTTCCTAGAGCCTGAGAGTTTCAGACAGGGAAGACAGCAGTCATGCAAATGGGGGACCTCCCAAAGAATGTCTTTAGAAAATTGTTCTCATTCACATCTAGGTATTTCATTTTCATCTCTTTTTCATTACATATTGTGCCCACTTTTAAACACATCTACCTTTGCACTAGAAGTTGGCAATGCTCAGCAACCTGTTTATATAAAGCCATGTACTATGAACTTATTATTGTACAGTATAAGGTCTCTTTCTAGTTGTAGTGGGACAATAAAGTAGATAAAATAGAGACTAAATATCCAAAAACCTACAATAGTTATCTCTAAACAGAAAGCCTAAACCCCTGCTTGGCAATCAACAGAACTGCTCTAATTCTCTAAAACAGAGATGATAGCAGGAGTGACAGTTTTAAGAGTGATTTCTTAACATGGACTGGAATCCTAAAGTGTATGTGCTAGGGATTTATTTCACAAGAGCATCTGAAGTTATAGTTGAATATAACTTTGGAATATAAAATTCCATTTAAGCAAGAAGAGAGAAATTTCGAAAATTGTTAAAAATACTGTCACTTTTTTTATGGGGGTGGAGAGAGGGAGAGGGAAAGAGATGAGGAAAGGAGGGAGGGAGAAACGTATATTGGTTTTTCAAGACAGGGTTTCACTGTGTAGCCCTGGCTGTCCTGGAACTCACTCTGAGTGTTGGGATTAAAGGTATGCACCACACTGTCCAACAATACCATCACTTCTGAACACTATTAAATTCAACCAACTTATACAAACATCTTAAAACTTAAGTTATCAGACTAAGAATGTAGCTCAGCGGTAGAGCGATTATCTAGGATACATGAGGTCATAAGTTCAATTCCCCAGTACTACAAAATAAAAGTCAAATATCATTAATGTTCACCTTTTAGACAAGTAGCATTCAAACATTTTCACAGGACATCTAGAAGGGTTGGCTGTGTTTTCAATTTGCTCAAATACTGGCTCATCATCCTCATGTTTTCGTTTTCCAGTAGCAATTTTATCTTTAAAAAGCAACAACAACAAAAGACAGACTCGTAAAACCAATCTTTTTTTCTTTTTGTGTATATGTGTATGTATGGTATGTGTATGAATATGGACACAGTATGCCACAGCACCTATGTTAAGGTCAGAGGACTTTTGAAAGTCAGTTCTTGTCTGGGCAAGGCCTCTCTGCTTTTGCACTGCATACTCCAGGCTAGCTGGCTTATGAGTTTCCTGTTTCTGCCTCTCCTCTCCTCTCCACAAAGAGGGCAGAGATCACAGATGCAACCTACTGACTGCATCTGGCTATTTCTGTGGGCTCCAGGAATTCCAATTCAGGTGGTCAGACTTTGTGCAGCAACTGGTTTTACTCACTGAGTTATCCTCTAGACCCCCAAAACCAATTCTAAGGAAAAACTGTTTACCCATAGCAAGCTAGGATCAGATTCCCTTCAGGGTTTTCTATGTGGTAGCTTCTGGTAATGTTTAATTTTGCAAAAAAGGAACTGAGAGAGTGTGAATATAGCTCAGTTGGTAGAATGCTTGCCTAGTATGCCTGATGCCTGAGTTGAAGCCCAACTCAGCATAAAAACAGGTCTACTAGTTTATGCCTGTACTCAGCAAAGAAAGGAGGATCGTAGTTCCAAGGGTCATTTTTTTGCTATATGATTTAAGGCCAATCTAAATTAGAAAACCAATCTCAAAACAAAATAAATTACAACAAATAAATAAGACATTTTAAGAAGATAAAGTTTGAAGATGGAGGCAGATGGATATTTAGGAGTTTGAGGCCATCCTAGTCTACACAGGAAATTCCAGACTAGCAAGGATACATAGGTGAGACCATGCCTCTGAATGAATGAATGAATGAATGAATGAATGAGGACAGCACATTTTGTTGTGTTTTATGAAAGTAATTGTCTTTGGGCTCTTAATGAATGCCTGAAGTGGACTTAAGAAAGTTTGAAAGATTGCCAAAAACAGGCAATCTCAAAATAAAGATACTATACTATCAGCGCCTGTGAAGGTTCAGAGATGAAGATCACTTATTGCTCTTGCAGAAGATCTTGGTTCAGTTCCCAGAACCCTCAATGGTGACTCACAACCCTTCATAGCTCCAGTTACAGGAGATCTGATACCATCTTATGGAACCCTCGGATGCTGCACATATGTGGTACATACATGTATTTGTGCAGGCAAAACACATTCATACACAGAAAAAAAAATCAATCTTGATTTTAAAGTTACACTACCTTCATTGTCTGTTCCACATAAGGAAGACACCTGATATCGAAGACATGCTTTATTTTCCATTGTTAAAGGATTTTTTTTCCAATGCCTAAACACAGTGCCAAAGGAAAGTCTTAAGTGTTGCTCCACTGTTTTCAGGCCAAAATACTTAGTGTTAAAGTAGAACAGGGTGTTCAAAAGAGCTACTGGAGAGTGTGATCCTAGCTGTTTTATCCTCCAGAGATAGTCTTCTTCAACTCGAGAGAATATTGACCCTTAAATAAAGAGAACTATTTTAAAAGAATTATAAATACAGCAAACAGTTTTAATTTAACCATCTAGAAATAAAATGAATTTAATAAAAACAGTCAAATGCCAATCCGCTCTGCACATACATCAATGTGAATAAACCTCAGAATTCCACATTAGCTGTTTTAACAATATAGAGGTTGGTAAACAGTCTATGGAACCACCATCCAGAGAATAAAGTACAGTCCTTCAGTAGGGCAAACACATTATGATCAGAAAGCAATTTAAAATCTGTATAATTCTTGAAAACAACACGTGATTCTCATAAATTTCTTCACATTAGAATCTATCTATTGTAGGTCTTAAGATATAAATATCTAAGCTTTTCACTCCAAAGAAAGTGGGTCAAGTTTTACAAAGCTCTTCACAAACATTAGTTACTGACTACATGTATTTACAAATGAATGCATAGGGACAAACATCTTACGCTCTAATTTAAATTATTTCCTAATTATACTTAACATACTTTCTGTAAAAATAACAATTCCATTATTAACTATCAACACATATTTAAAACAGCATTACCATCTGGAAGGATGCTTGGTTGCCAACTTCGGAGTATTTTATTCAATTCTTGCTCAAACATCTGGTATCCTGGATCAATAAATATGTTGTCCTTTCGATTACTACCACATAAGTACTACAAAAAAATTATTGAAGAAAAACCAGCTAATTATAAACACTGAATGTATTATACTCTTCATTTCTTAAGAAAAAGTTTTATGTTTAATAAAAGCAAGAATTCTAGTAAAACACGAGATTACTGTCCTTGGTTATGTGTGTACAAACTGAAAAAGCATAAATTACCAATCAACCACTGCTTAAAGTATACAAAGCTGGAAAGCATAACACAAAATCCTGAATGTAAAAACTGGATAAGAATCATCAGTCTGGGGTCACAGAAACGGCTTAGCAGGTAAAGTATTTACCATGCAAAAGCCTGACAACCCAAGGAAGGATCTCAGAACCCACTTTTCAGCACTGTCCTCTGACTGCCATCTGTGTAGTGTGGCACGCACTGCTTTCATCGCATATGCACGCTGCGCAGGCACACACCACACCAAACACCCACACACACTCATTAGTCTGTCAGACAAAATACAGAATGACTCCAGTTTATAACACACATGGAAAAAACTAAGCGTTTTAAGGAATAATCAATGATTAAAGGAAAACACTGAGGAGCTGACTCCCTGTGCTCTCTTGTTCCTCTGCCAAAAGTGTGTGTACATGGTTGTGCTTTTGGAAAAGCTGAGAACCTAACCAAAGTTGCAGCACAAGGGAGGAACACCTGATTAATGTGCTCAAAGGCCTGGGCATTAATTCCAGTATAGCAGAAATCAAAACAGACACAACCTTTTCACCTGAAAACTAAACAACTTAGAAAAGAATCCAGGCCCTTTATGGTGTAACTTCACCATCACTCTTTGTACTTTACACCTGGCATCCCGCCATGTTAAACATGGTTCCTGGGAAACTGACTGGCTCTGTTTTCTGGGGATACCATTCTCCTCTCATCCTTTCTAAGAATTTCTACCTGTATTTCAAAAAATTCAATTTAAAAAGTCTTTCATGCTGTGTCCACATTTGTGTAACATGTGTTTACATGCTGTAATATGTGTGTGCGCACATGCATGTGGAGGCCAGAGATGAATGATGAGCATCTTCCTTAGCTACTTCTCCATGTTTCTGTGAGACAGGGTCTCTCACTGAACATAGATTTTACTAGCCCCTTCTCTCCACCTTCCTAGCACTGGGGATTACAAGCAAACACCACCACACATGGCTTTTTACATAGGTGCTGGGTATTCAAATTCGGGTTCACATGCTTGTACTAGAGGCACTTTAACCAACTGAGACTTCTCCTCACCTCATTGTTACACATTTTTCTGAGATACTTGGGTAGAATTCATGTCCAAAAACTGTGCTACAAATACTTTTTGGATAGAGTACCATATAAATATTTAAAATTCTTGAGCAAACTATATTACAGTGGCCTCCCTTGATAGACTCCGTCATAGCCCATTCTGTCTGGCCTCAAACTCAAAACCATCCTGCTTCACATATGCTAGCATGTACCACGTACCATGCCTGGTTTACAATGATTTAAGTCAAACTATCAGATTCTACTTGATTTTTCTTTTGTTTTGGTGGTGGTGGTGGTATTTTGTTTTGTTTTGTTTTCTTTCTTTGGGGTTTTTTTTTTGGGGGGGGGGGGAGTCAGGGTCTTGCTATGAAGCCCAGGCTGACCTCACACTGATGAGCCTGCCTCAACCTCCCAAGTACTAATATACTCAGTCCGAACTCAAAACTAACCTGGACAAGCTACTAAACACATCTCTCCTCATCAGAACAATAGAAAATAGTAATAGGAACATCCAAACACTTAGCATGGGTACATAAAAAATTAAACAGTAGCAGTTAGTAAATGTAATTTAGCAATTTCCAAAACATGCCAATGTCCAGTAAACAGGAAAAACTAAAATGAAGGATTAGTAAAACTCAAGTTCACTTCAAAAATATTATTTTTATAGTATATAAATAATGCAGTCTTAAAGTCTCATGAATAAAAGTTGGCTGTATGTACTTTAGTAATTACTGAAAACTACTCACCTGTATAGAACTTTAGCTACATAAGCCATTGCTCTACTATTTCTTAATTTAATAATACGGTGCAAAGTTTTAAAACAAACTCTGACTACATCTACCTATAAAATACTCAAAGGTAAAATGCTTAAAGAAATTCTGGAATGAAGTGAAGTTAATGTCTAGGGAGGCTAGGGAGTTTGAGGATAGAGAAATCTATCCGAATCTACTATGAAATTCTCAAAGAATAAAACTACTAAAACAACAACAAACAAACCCTCAATAACAACTAAACCAATCAAGCAACCAAAAACACTAGAAGCTCATTTTTAGGATATGTTTAGGAAGATGCTTTTTTTTTAAAAAAAAAAAAATTCATACGGACTCTAAAACACAACAAAAATAAAGAAATGGATTTTTAAAAAAGCCTAAAACTTTCTCTTCTTTCCCACCAAACCCTATTGCTCTGTTTTACACAGAAAAATAGGTTGATTATTACATTTGCCTGGTCAAAGATATTGTCTTTTGAAAACAAAGGGCATGTACATTGCTAAGTACATATACTTATACCCTGTACTTATACAGAAACATCAGCAACTCTAAAGGGAATTCTGTAGCTAACAGTCTAGCCAGCACTAAGAAGTGATGTCATCTCCAAACATACACCACTGTTAAGACTCCTCACCTAAGATGCATGAAGCTATGGATGATGGTGCATGTGCTAATTCCAGCATGCAGGAGGCAGAGGTGGGTTTCTGTGAGTTCCATGCTGGTCAGGGATACATAGTGAGATCCTGTTTTGTTTTGTTTTGTTTTCATATGAAGGAGTGCAGTTAAGTCTATTGTTTTTTGTTTTGAAACACAGTTCTAGAGAACTTGAAGATGTAAGGAACATATATGTTATAGAAAACCACAAAGTACCTAGGAAAACCTTTTATATACCCTAGATATTTCCAAAGAGATTAAATTCTACCTCTCTTGGTAAACCAAAAGAAATTTCAGAAACCTGACTGGAGAAACGGCACACCCGAGAGTACTGCTCAATCCTGAGGACCAGAGTTCAGATACTAGCACCCACATCTGGCAGCTGGCAAACACCAGCTCAAAGGTATCTGACACTCTCTCTGGCCTCTGTGAGCACCCAAACACACATGTGCACACGCGCGCGCCGCGCGCACACACACACACACACACAAATTAAATAAAAAAATTTCTACCCTTAAATTTTCAAAGGCACACTGGTATCTACAAACTCTACCACAAATTTTCCTAGTAATATTGTATTCAAAAACTTACCTCCTGTATACCAAGACAGAGGTAATAGATGCTGTCAGGTGCATAATTCTCTCCGTTTGGTCGTCGGATCTCATTAACAAAATGGGCTAACCCATAGTTGAGCTCAGCTGTGGTATGAGAGAGTAGATCTTCTTTTAACTTTACTGATTTAGCTAAAAAGAAATAAAATAATCAGCAACTGTCATGTCTCTGCACCCATGTTGGACAGCTCATAACTGCCTTTAACTCCACTCTTTAACTCTGAGGCCCTCTTCTGGCTTTCACAGGCACCCATACACACATGGAATATATTCACAAACATACACACAAGGACAACATTAAATCCTGGAGTAGAGACGACAAAGTGATTTAAGAACAATGACCATTCTTCCACAGGATCTAGGTTGATCCCCAGCACCCACATGGCAGCTCACTACTGTCAGTAACTATAGTTCAGGAACTCCAACAGTCTTTCTGGCCTTAGTGGGCACCAGGCATGCAGGGAAAACACTCATGCACATTAAATAATAAATCTTAGGGGGGAACAAGACATTAAATATTTAAAAATATTAAAATTAATTAATTACAGAAAACAGATTTTTATATAGAATTTATGATAACAAAACAAAAACACTTACAGGATTTTAGTTCATCTAATACCAGAAGATCTTCATCAAGCTGCCTAGTTTTGACCCAGTGTTTCCATGCATTTACGCCATATGAATACTTGAAAGGAAAGCTGCATTCCGAGTTGTCAGAACTATCATCATGAGACTGGTATCCTGACACAGCTTTTCTTTTGGCACCCTGGCAATAAAATACCACTGTAAATCCTCCTTTATTCTACATTATTCCATGACTTCTATACAAGGTATCTTTGAAGAAAGACAACTAAAAAAGAACTGTATTTATTTGTGTGAGAATTGGCTTATACTCTGGCAACTGATGATAGTTATCCATACTGCTTCTTGAAATCTACCTCCATGAATGTTTCCATACAAATTACTTTGCATAATAAAATTAGAATTAATGAAAAATACAAGATAAATAATAATAGAAGGATTCTAAATGTCAACTTGAGAAATCTTTTAATAACTTCCACATATCAGAAATTTACTCTTAATCCCAGCATTTAGGAGAGAGAAACAAGTAGATATCTGCATTTAAGGCCAGCCTGGTCTACAAAGTGACTTTCAGAATAGCAGGGCTACAGAAAAACCCAGTCTCGAACCCTACCCCCCAAAAAATGCAAGAAGCAAAAAAATTAAACTTACTCTTAGACAAGCAGAGGTGGTGCACATTTTTAATTCCAGCACTTGGGAGGCAGAGGCAAGCAGATCTCAAAGTTAAAAGGCCAGGCTGGTCTACAGACTGAATTCCAGGACAGCCAGGACTATACAGAGAAATTCTGTCTTGAAAAACCAAAACAAGAAAAAAAGAAATGTACTCTTAACTTGGTTTTCACTGTTCTTTGTTTCCTTTCTTTTCTTATTAATGCTGAGGATCAAATCCAGGAGCATGCACATGCTAAGCAAGTATTTGCCATTACTGAGTCACAACCCCAGTCCCTTCCTTTCAATGTTTGATGGTAAAGTTGATTGCTTGTTTGTTTGTGAGAAAGGGTACCCGTATTTAGCCCAGATACTCTCAAGCTCACTATGCCCAGAAGGTCATGAAGACTTAGGCCTAAGTTTCTATTTTTAGCTCTAAAATTTAATACTATGACTCATTTCAGTTAATGGCTGTGTATAGTGTCTTTTGGAAAGATTTTTTTTGTTGTTGTTCTGTTTTGAAGACAGGGTTTCTCTGTGTAATAATCCTGGCTGTCCTAGAACTTGCTCTTTAGATCAGCTTAGCCTCCAACTCAGAGATCCGTATGCCTCAGCCTCCAGAGTACTGGAGTTAAAGGTGTGCACCACCACACCCATCTGTGTATGGTGTCAAATAAGAGCTCACTTTTATCCTACTATGGATACTCACTCCCTTTTTCAGCTCTTTCTTTCGACATAAATTTGTGAAAGCCATTTTTTTTAAACAATGCCTTTGATCTGGCCTTGTGTTCAAAGTCGGAAACAGTAAGTTGTTGATACAATATTAAACAAATTTAGATTTTCTATGTCTAAATGATCAAACTGTCTGGTTCATATCTAGTTTTTTTTTCTTGTTTTATTATTGTTTTGTTCTATTATTTTAGGGGTTTTTTTTGTTGTTGTTGTTGTTCATTTGTTTGGTGATGTTTGGTGTGAAACAGTATGCCATTTATCTCAAGCTGGCCTCAAACCTATGATCCTCCAGCTTCTATTTTCCTGCTAGAATTACAGGCATGTACCATGACACCCAGTTTATGTAGTGCTGAGAATCAAACCCAGGATTTCCTGTATGGTAGGCAAACACTCTACCACTGAGATACATATTCCCAGGTCCCAACATGTCTTTCTTTCTGTGCTGGCATGTTTAAGAATAAATTATAGGCCGGGCAGTGGTGGCGCACACCTTTAATCCCAGCACTTGGGAGGCAGAGGCAGGCAGATCTCTGTGAGTTCGAGGCCAATCTGGTCTACAAGAGCTAGTTCCAAGACAGGCTCCAAAGCTACAGAGAAACCCTGTCTTGAAAAACCAAAAGAAAAGAAGAAGGAAAGGATAAATTATACCTCTTCTGTATTGATTAACCTAATGAAAAATAATGATGAAAAAACTAACCCTTGAAAATGATCAATTCCTTCCCTCTTCTCCTTTTTGAGACAACCTTCCTGCCTCAGCCTACCAGTGATTAGTTATGTGCCACCATGCTCACCTAGAATCTAAATACTCTATTATTGTCAGAGTTGAATTTCCTTTTTAAGACAACTACTTTCTATTTTAACCTTGTATTAAGATACATTTTAACATTTATCTTCCTATATTGTCAAGCACCAAAAAAAAAAAATCTTTCTCTGTCTGAGATGCTGCTATAGAGATACTAAGTGACTACGAAACATAAAAATATTATCAAATTCTGTACCTTTTTTTTAGATCGAGGTCTGGGCTGCTCCTCATATTCTTCTCCAAAAACAGGTGGTAACAAAAACTCGTTTTCCATATCAAGCTCCTCTGCAGCTGACAAATTAGAAAATCTTTTATTGTAAATAGAACAGTAAAGGTTTACATTACATAAACACAGCAATAAAGAATAGTCACATGGCATGAATGATGATTCAGATGTGAGGATAAGTTTGAGGTAGGCTAGGCAGTACAAGACTAGGATAGAAGTCCGAGTTTAGATAAATTAACAAGTATCAATACATAAATTTTATAGAACTGTATGATACTAGAAAAAAAACAACTAAAACTTTAGTTGGAAGACCTAAAATGCCAATCCTATTTAATCTATTAACTCTTTTTCATGGCATGCTTTATATTACCCTCAATAGGAACTCAAAATTAGGGAGAAAATGAGAAAAGGAAAGCATTCGTCTCCCTGTTTAGGGTCTGGAATTCACTTTAGAAAGTCTGTAACGGCTAAGAAGCAATGGAATATGTTATAGCACAAATAACAAACACCCAGAGACAGAATATAGCCTTTTCACTTGAACACGAATTCAACATTAGGAAAAATGCTATCAAACTCGACATGCTGACACACTTACGACCCCAGCACTAGACAGGCTGAGGTACAGACTGAGGGAGTAGGGGCCAACCCAGAATATAGAACAAAACCCTATCTTGATCCCTACCTCCACCCCAACAGTATCAGGACCTTTGAATCGAAAAGAAACAAGTTCTTCTCTAGTGTCTAAAGCTCCTGTAATGAATTAAGTTGTCGATGGGAAAGGAAGAACAGGATGAAGGACACAGCTAGGTGGAAAAGAGCAGAGGATGAAAAGCACATCCCCTCATCCCCACCACAAGTATGGAGACAATGTATATAATGACATTAACATTGATGATTAGTTATCTTAAGTACAACTCTATAACTTGATTTTAACAGTGATAAAGTAGTATTTAAGTACCTCTAGGGAAATCTATTTCGATATCCAAATCTGGTTCATATGGTACATCAGGCATGTTGGACTGTATATCTGTGTCAGAGTTCTTTGTGAGATCCGAGCCAATTATGTCAGTCTCAATAATTACACCTGTAAATAAACAATATTTTATTAGAAATTAAAGTTTCAAAAAAACTCACCAGTATCTATACTTAATCTGCCAAAGAAAGAAATACATAACTATCTTAATAAGTAAGCTACTATAATATTTGTAACTATAATTGGAAATTTTTAATACTATACATTCTGGCTATCCCTTCTCAAAAAATAAATAAATGTTAAAACACTAAAATAATGCCCATGTTAAGAGTACTTTTCTGTGTGTGTTAAGTGTGTAACAGACAGACAGACAGAGAGACAAGTATATACTTGCTAGCGTGGCATAGGTACACCCACACAGATGAGCATGCATGTGGAAACCAGAGATTGATGTGTTTTTGCTTACTGGATCCACCTTTCCTCCTAGTTCTACCTTCTCCATTCACTGGGGTGATAGGCACAAGCCACTGAGTGTGACCCATTGAGTTCTGAGGGTCTAAATTCAGGCTCTCATACATGTGTCACAGACACTTTACCGAATGAGCCATTTCCACAAGTAAATATTCTTAAAAGCAATTCCTTGTCAGAAATAAATTTGTAAAAGTAAATAACTAAAATTTTCAAACAAACTTTTTGAATTTTGACCAAGCGTCCACATAACTCAGTATATACTTGTTTGTAATTAACATATTTGTTTGGATCAGCTGCTTAACTTTTTTGATGTTGTATAGTTACAAATGCACTCTATTCAATATGTACTGCAACGTGATGGTTGGTCTCCAGACAGAGAAGTAAGACAAATGCATGCAAATAGAGAACAAAGGGTTCACAAAACAGCATGACATTCTTATAAAGGATTTATGATATGGTTCCTCATTCTTTTTCCAAGGAACCTTGCTATGTCATGTACTGGGCACAACTAGAACTCACAGTCCCGAGTACAGAGAGTAAGTGATTATGTTTTGTTTTAATTAAAAACAAAAACCATACCACTAGTTATAGTCCACTAAAATTTTACAATCCCCTAACAACACTGCAAAACTGCTACTACAATTGTCTTCTAGTGTAAAGGCAATCAGGTAATTCAGGACTAAAAACGGATTCTGAATATTACCTAAAGGCTAGGAGTAAGAATAAATATTCCAAGGAACAGAACTACCCATAAATCATCTATTAGGTAGCAAACAGTATCCAAACAGAAAGTGGAATAAATTCTGATTTAGATAAAGCAAATTATATTTAATTAATGTAAGAAATAGAATAATACTGGAAAGTATCCATCCTAAAATAAAATCTTGGAAACCTACAAGTTACTAAGAAAAATAACTCCACTAAAGTTCAAATCAAATTCTATTGCTATTTAAAAAAAAAAAAACAAAACAAAACACAACAACAGGGAGTGAGTGGCTCAGGAATCAGGAGCAAATGACTGCTCTTGCAGAGAACCGGGGTTCAGTTCCTACCCCACATGGTGACTCACAATCACCTGTAACTCTGTTCCAGAGGATACAACACTATTTTCTGACCTCCTCAGGTACCAGGCACACAAGTGATGCAGCCATAAAGAAACCTTTTAAAAACGTTTGATATTTTTGAGAGCACAAGTAAGTGTGTGGTGGTAGGTAAATATAATCTTATCTACTTGGGAGAGTGAGGCTGGAAGCCCTCTTCAGTCCAAAAGTTTCTGTCCAAAGCACATACCAAGACTCCATCTCAAGAGAGAGAAAAAAATGGAACAAATCATTTCACTGGAAATTAATCTTAGAATTAGAGCATACCTGGATCAAGGTGGAATGTGTATCTCTCTTTTCAAAAATATTTATTATTCTACAGGTGTTTTGCATGCATTACAGTATCTGGGCCCCACTTACATGTCTTATGCCTGTGAAGCCAGAAGAGGGCATGAGAACCTCTGGAACTAGAATTGTAGACAAATGTACGCATGTGGGTGTTGGAAGTCAAACCCAGTCTTCTAGAACAACAGCTCATGCTGTTAACTGCTAGGCTAAAGTGTGTATCTCTTAATATAAAATACACTTCTGCTATATATAATTCTTTCTCCTACTCCCGTATTAAGTTTTGTTACAAGATTCGTCTGTAAGTACTGTAACAATGACAATGCACACAACCCATTCCCCAAGCCACTTATAGACAAACTGTGATATAGTATGGCTCACTGTTGACATTGGATGCCTCTGTTTTCCCCTCATCTTCAGTCATCATATCTGGCATTGTAAGCAATTCTGTATCAAGAGGATCTGAAGAAACTTTGCTTTTTACATCTTCAACCGTGGCAGGAATCTTCTCACTGCTGTCCAATGGAGCAGGCAGAAACACAGGAATGGGCACCTAATTAACCAAAGCATTTAATGTTAGGTATATTAAACAATAAAAGAAATTTCCACAAATTAAATGCACAATATATTACTATATAAATACACTAACGAAGAAAATCTTTGGGAAGAATACCTATCAAAACTAAGATATGTACTATGGCAAGGAAATCCCAAAATATATACTTTAAAAAAAATTAAGAGAAAAAAAAAAAGCTAAGTTCAAATACACTATTCTGCATATTACAGGTGATTTGTAATGAAGTGAACATTTTAAGAACCTCTAGTTGGGCTGGATAGATGGCTCAGACGTTGAGAGCACTGGCTACTCTTTCAAAGGTCCTGAGTTCAATTCCCAGCAACTACATGGTAGCTCACAACCATCTATGAGATCTGGTGCCCTCTTCTGGCCTATTGACATACATGCAAGCAGAACATTATACATAATAAATAAATAAATAAATCAAAAAAAAAAAACTCTAATCTATGTTTCATTTCTAAACCTTATGGTTTCACAATACATTTCTTTTGAAGATGAATTCAAATGTATAATCAATAATGTCACAGTACATACACTCATCTGCTCAACTTAACTCTGAGATGACCATATAAACAAACATCATCATGCTAACAGGAAACTGACAAAACAAAAAAGATGGCTTCTGTTGGGTGTAAGTAATGTCAACTGCTCTTCATATGCTCATGTGTTTGATCATTTGGTCTCCAGCTGCTGGTGCTGCTTTGGAAGGTTGAGGAATCATTAGAAGGAAGAAAACCTCTTTGGAGGAAATGACACTTGAGTCAGGCTTTAAGGTTTTATAACCTAGCCCTACTTCCTGTCTTCATCCTGACTGGAGATGCAGGAAGACCAGCAGCTCTCTCATGCTCTTGCCTCCATGCCCTCCCTCCTAAACCATGAACCAAAATGAAGCTCCTTCTCGCATTATAAGTCCCTTTTGTCACAGTAATTGTAACAAGTACAGCAGTACCAGCAGCTAGGGACCATCCCAAACTGCCTGCAAAAACAAGAATGAGAGGGTGAATCTCACGCACAGGAACAGGAACTGTGGTAGGGACAGGAATACTCTGGCTGTACATGTGCATAGGCACGGGCACATAGACAGGTACAGGAATAGGCACTGGGACATACTCTGTCTTCCAATTCTCATCTGCAAAACAAGATATAGGCAAAAAAGAACATGTGTTTTGCTTTGTTTGAGACATAATATCACACTGTTCTACACAAGATGACCTTGAACTCCTGGTGCTCCTCCTGCCTCAGCCTCCCACATCCTCAGAATATAGGTTTGAGCCACAATAATGGCTCTTTGGTTTTATAAACCTGCTTGCAGACCAAGCTGGCCTTACACTCATAGGTATCCTCTTGTCTCCCCAAAGGGCAATTAAAAGCATAGAAACACCAAGCATGACTTTTCATTTTTCACAATGGCTTTTTGTTTCTTTGGTTATTTGGTTTTATAATGAACTTAACTAGACAACAAAGGAAAATAACTTTGTACTCATTTTAAAAGAAATTTCTACAGGGTGGTGATGGTACATCCCATAAATTCCAGCAGAAGCAGGCTGATTTCTGTTAGTTCAAGGTCAGCCTGGTCTACAGAGCAAGTTACAGGACAGCCAGGGATACAGAGAGAAACCTTGTCTCAAAAAATTTTGAAAAAAGCCGGGCGGTGGTGGCACGCGCCTTTAATCCCAGCACTTGGGAGGCAGAGGCAGGCGGATCTCTGTGAGTTCCAGACCAGCCTGGTCTACAAGAGCTAGTTCCAGGACAGGCTCCAAAATCACAGAGAAACCCTGTCTCGAAGAAAAAAAAAAAAAATTGAAAAAGAGAAATTTCTAATTTCTGTAAGATTTAAGAAAGTTTAAACAGTAAAACTTTCTGTTGTTTTCTGCAACAACTGTTCTAACTTAAAACAAACACAGCTTACACTTTTTTAAAAAATGAAAATACACACACACACACACATCCTTTAAAAATATCCAGCAGACTGTTCTGGCAATTCCCCTCAGTTTATTTACTTCAACAATTAAAATGTAGCAAACATTGAGCTGCACAGTAGCCCACTCCTGTAATCCCAGCAATCAGGAAGACTGTATTTAAGGCAAAACTGTACACGGCAAGATAGAATCCTCCCCAAAAATCAAAAGAAAACTAAGAATTAATGCTACAGATGTGAAATCAGTACAAAATTATTTAATATCTTTCTGACCAGAAGGAAACAGAACTATCATTGTTATAGACCACAAAATCATTTTCTCAACAGGAACTAAGCAATTAATTGTAGGTCTCAATCCAAGAAAAGTTTTATAAAATTGTGTGATTTTTTAACAAGTTATACTCTGGGTCTTTTAATCAGCTACTAACAGATCACAGGTAATTTAAACAATATGCTTTATTCCCAAGGTGATATTAAAAAAAGAAAAAGGAAAAAAAAATCACAGAAGAAAATCAAAGGACACAATGTCTTAACAATCTATTTTGTAGTCTTCACCCTAGAAAATCATGCATTTTAGTTCAGTAAAGTCTAAGCAGATGGAGATATAATTCAAAGTTCCTAAGTTACCTGTCTGACAAGATTTGGTCTGCATGTGAGGCTTACAGTAAGTTGCTTTTGTCATTGTTAAAGGTTTGCAAAGAACTGCTTTGTTCTTCATCTCTTTGTTTGGTGTAGGAGAAGGGGGTGGTGCTGAGCCCTACAGAGAAGCAAAGAGACACATTTTCTTTAATTTTTATCCTGATACCAATAGTCTATTTTCTTTCCACTTTTCCTCTCTCTCTTCTTTCTTGAGAAAGGGTCTTACTATGTAGCTCTAGCTGGCCTGGAAACCAATACGCAGCTAAGCTGGCGTAAAACTACCTGCTTTTGCCCCCAGAGTGTTAGAATTAAAGGCATTATCTGTTTTTCAAATCTTAAAGGGACTTACTTTCACAAAAAAGTGGAAAAGTATAACCAAAAGCTATTACTACTAGTTTATCAGTCTTAATCTTGAAAGGTCAATGTGAATTTACTCTAAACACTATCCAGCAGCAGAATTCATTCATTTCTATAAATAAGAATTTTGTATAAGAATTTTTTTTTATTTATTTATTTTTGGTTTTTCAAATCAGGGTTTCTCTGTAGCTTTGGAGCCTGTCCTGGAACTTAGACCAGGCTGGCCTCGAACTCAAAGAGATCCGATAAGCATGTTTTAAGGAAAAAAAATATGAAAACAATTATCTCTTAATTATCAATTATTAAGCCAGCCAGATACTGACTCCAAACAAAACAACAACTCGGCTTGACTTTTGACTATGGATTCAGAGCTAAAATATTACAATGCAAAGAAAATAGCTTTGTAAGACACAGGTCTTAACAGCCATAATGGCATCCTAGTCCAAGGCATGAAGAGTTATATCTTGTGGTTATTCTCTGCTTTTGTATTAAAACTACCCAGTAAACTTTCTAAATCACAATTTCTGAGTTGGAGTCTAGATATCACAGTTCTGAAAATCTGATACGTGATCTTTGCTGAAGCTAAAAATTAGTAACTACACATCATCATCACCATCATCGTCTTGACCACAATTAGGGCTAGTACAGGCTTTTTAGGATGCCAACAAATGACTCCTTCAAGCACAGAGCTTCATTTGAACAAGAATGCTATAAATTCCAGAAAAGTCAACATACTGAAGGCAATCAATGTCCCACTGTTCAAGGTATGGCAAAACACTACTTAAGCTCTCAAGTAATCATTACATGTAAATGGCCACTATCAACCTATAAAATTCTTAAAAGGATAATTAAGGAGTGCTGCATAGTACCAAAAGACAGAAAAAGACTAAACAAAAAAGGATTGGAGCATATTGTGTACATATTTTTCAGGTTTAAAAGACTCTACTAGGAGATCTTTAAATCACTGCTTTTGGCTTCACTTTCCTTATGCTCTCAGCGATCCTATCAGGATGGACCCTAATGTGCTGCTCTGTACTTCTCATGGACGTTTTCCTACTGACCCATCCATGCTGTCCAAGAAGACAGGCAGAGGGAAAGAGAGAGCAAGCAATTATTTCAAAGCTACAGCTATGTCAACTCAAATACCATGTATTATCTATCTTTCCCATTTGGATAGAGGCCATCAACAATTCACTTTTATGTTCCTTTTATGTTTCCGATACTAGTAAGCTGAATATTTCCACTATTTCAACAAAGTAAAACTCGTTCATGATGATATTAGTACAACCTAACTATTTTTCACTTATACTGTAAACCACATCACAGCACTGAACTGAAAAAATACTCACTGTTATTTTGGTTCGGGACGTCTGACAGCCCTGATCTAAAAAACAAACATTTAAAATAAGACAAATAACACTTTCTTGACATTTTTTAAATCTCTATGTATCATTAAATTAGATTTCCAAATTTAAACAAAGAGTACAAAAAAATGGAGACGCGCATAGCTGATTTTCCTCTTTGCTCTCTCCGAATATAAAATATTCTAAGAAATACTGCTTAAGTAAAATAAAAGGCCACAATTTCTAAAAGTTGTTGCTCCTTCCAGGCCACAAATAGTACATAATCTGCTAAGAAAGCTTCTTATCTGATGAAGCTAGATGTCACAGGATAGATTATTTTTAAAATGTTTTTAATAGTTTAATTTCTCTAATTTAGTTCAATGATGTCCAATATTTTTCCGCATACAGGTTTTTAAATGGAAATAAAATAAGCAATGGACCTAGAGAAAGTATGGGGTTCATTTCAATTGATATTTTCCATCCATATATAAACTACGAGAGACCTGACCTTTTCCAATGGGAGACTTACTAGAGTTATATAAAACTTATGGTCTTTCTCTACCATTGATCCATGCCCCAGTCTTAATAACTATCTTCAAATCAACTACTTATTTATCAATGCTTGGAATTCAAAACTAGAAAAATAAAGAATATAAAGTCTTTAAGTGGGGGGCTGGAGAGATGGCTCAAAGCTTAAGAGCATCGCCTGCTCTTCCAAAGGTCCTGAGTTCAATTCCCAGCAACCACATGGTGGCTCACAACCATCTGTAATGAGGTCTGGTGCCCTCTTCTGGCCTACAGGCATACATGCAGATAGAATGTCGTATACATAATAAATAAATACTTATTTTTAAAAAAAGTCTTTAAGTGGCCACAATACATACCATAATGTAGGTTTTCGGGTCCTTTTTGGGTAGTCATATTGGGCTCATTTTGCTGACAGTAGAAACGCAGTAAGCAGTGTTGATCACAGAAATGTTTCATCTCCCCACGCCACTGCACTCGCTCTTTAAGGGTGCCTTGGGATTTACAGCAGTCACATCTCGCAGCCTTAATAAGAAGGGAAAGTGCTCAGACATTGTAAATGAGAAGACTTAAGTCTTCTTAATGTTAACATACACATTAGCTGACAAAAGTGATGAGAAAGTACTGAAATGGTATCAAAGCAAAAATTACATACGAAGACTAAATCCAATCCTATATTACCAAAATCAAAACAAAAAATAAACAAACAAACAAAAAAAAACAATAATGGCTAGAGAGATGGCTCAGCAGTTCCTGTATTTGCTGTGCAATCATTAGGACTGGAGTTCTGATTCTAGCACCCGTAAAACTGAGGATCCTATTAACACCCATAAATGCATCTCTAAGGGATCTCACACCCTCTTACGGTATCCATGTGCAGGAATGTGCACCTACACACACACACACACACACACACATACGAATCATTTTTAAAAAATTAAATGAGCATGATTAGACAAAAACTGATAGAATTTACTTGAAAATAATTTTGAAACTGAGCATGGTGGTAGGCACAAAAATTATCCTAACAGTCAGCGGGCTAAGCCAAGAAGTTGGCAAGTTTGAGGCCACCCTGGGCTATACAAGTCTAGGTTGCATAGCAAGATCCTGACTCAAATAAAAATAAACAAAACAAAAACTTAAACCAAACAGTAGTGGCATAAGACATTTTTGAGAGTCATAATCATAACAAGTGGCAATCTCTAGAAATTATATTAGCTTGAACAGTTCCTACAATAAGCAGATTTCCATGCTTAAGTATAGAAGACCAGACTATTTTCTTTTAATTCAAAGAAAAGAAAATTAGTTAATTGAATGCACTGCAAGGTAACACTGGGCAATAAACAGGAACAACACCTGTAGGAAGAACAGAATAATTCTGAAGCAAGCTCTTATAAGTATAGAAAACTCAACTATTTGTTTTCTGTGAATTTACTATAAAACTTTAAAAAAAAAGTTTAATTTTCTGAGAAGAACTTTGAAAATGTGTTTTAAAAGAGCCAATATTTACTTGAAAAAAATTAAATAATTTATCAAGATATCCAATCAGAAGCCAGGTGGTGGTGGTGGCACATGCCTTTAATCACAGCACTCTGGAGACAGATGTCCTGCCTAGTCTACAAAATAAGTCCCGTGACAGCCAGGGCTACACAGAGAAACCCTGTCTCAAAATAAATAAATAATGAATAAAACAAAACAAACAAATGTTATGCGACAGTTCTACAACTAGGAAACATGAACAGATCTACAACCAGATCAAAGCAATCCAGAACTTCTTATTAAAAACCAAGAACAACAACAAAAAAACACCGTAGAATTCAAGACAATAACACTTTAAATGGTAACTCAATACAGGGGCAGATTTCACTTTAAAGAGATACTAATTCACCTAAATCCGGCCCATCTTTTAAAGACATTTTGATCAGTGAGTGAAACAAAAGATGTAATTTATTCCAAATAGAATGAGAAAGAAGTTTCTAATCTAAAAATAAATTACTTTAATTTTTAAAAACTGATTGTCAGCTTAACAATTTAGAAATTCTGATAATACTAAATTATAATTTATGTATCTGTGCCTGTTTCATTACTCTAATTCAGTTTTATATTGTATATGTGATTATCTCAACTTATATCCCAAATGAAATTCTATTAATAAATACTTTAAGGGTGTATCTTAGAAGTAGAGCACATTTTAGCTTAAGAGGCAAAAAAAAAAAAAAAAGTAAGCTCACAGTTGAAAGATATTAATAAAGAATCACATTGACACACAGGTCTTAAAGAACAAAGAGATGGACCATACTGCACGGTCTCTTTTTTCTATTTCAGCTCTCTTGCTGAACAAAGATTAAATAAATGAAGTTTTGTGGTATATATCATTAGCAGTAACTGATGCTATTATGCCTTGTCTAAAAATTTATGAATCAAATTTTACAATACTGGTAGATTATATGGCAATCTCAATCGCAGAAGCATTAGTATTTTAACCTAGGTCATTATGATGGCTAATCTTAGCTGTCAACTTTATTTCAAGTGGGAAGACCCACCTTAAATGTTGACAGCACCCTAGATAAAAAAGCAAAGAAAGAAGCCTTTGCTCTCACTAGCATGTTCATCTACGTCAGTGCTGCTACTGTGTTTTGATGACATCAAAACATAGATTTTAGGGGCTTCCAACAAGGACTACCAACAGCTCTCTAGACCTTGAATACCAAACCACAACTGCTGAAGAACCCAACCTCAAGGACTGAACTGCTACCAGGTTGAAGGCCTCTCCAATGAGAGACAGCCATTGTTGGTAGTAGAGTCCCCTTTTAATATACACATTCTATCAGGTCTGTTCCTCTAGAAAATTCGTAATACAGTTATACTTGACTCAATAATGGAAACAATTCCTATGTACAACTCTTATCAACAAAAGACTACTTGAAATTAAAGAAATGTTTCAGATTCTTTGTCCTTTTTTATAATCAAATCATAAGAAAGGAAATAAGTTTACAACCACTTACAATGAGTCAGAGCACTAATGAAAACCAATTGAAACTGCAGCCTGACTACCCCCTCACTGAGAACCTGAGATTAAAAGCCTAACACTGACCTACTATCTACAGTTCTTACAACAGCCCTGCAAAATGGACAGGGAAAAAGATCTGACTAACATCAAATATTAAAAAGAAAGTTACAGAGCCGGGCGGTGGTGGCGCACGCCTTTAATCCCAGCACTCAGAAGGCAGAGGCAGGCGGATCTCTGTGGGTTCGAGACCAGCCTGGTCTACAAGAGCTAGTTCCAGGACAGGCTCCAAAACCACAGAGAAACCCTGTCTCGAAAAACCAAAAAAAAAAAAAAAAAAAGAAAGAAAGAAAGAAAGAAAGAAAGTTACAGAATTCCAGCAGAAAGCCAAGTCAAAATCTGTATTTTATCATGACCTCAGGATAGACTGGCAAACAGAAAATAAATAAGTAGAAAATAAAAGCCCTAATAAAAGTAAAACACACAAAATGGTTCTCAATTTAATATCTAAATCAAAACTCAGTTTGTGTAAAATTTAACAAATTTCCATAGCATATGTACTATACTGGCTTTCTGAAAAGGCGCTATCAGGATGTTCAATCTTGCCTCAAACCCCATCAGTTATCTTGCTTCCACATCCCAAGTGCTAGAATTATAGTTTTTATCACCACATCTAACTAAAAATATCTTGGATCCCAAAATCTGAATAATAATAAGTCCTTCATTCTAAAACCCTATATACTTTGTTTTCCTACATCTAGCTCCTTTCTTTAAAAATATTAAAAACAATCTATTCAAAGAAAAAAGTCTACTAAGTAAGCACTGATCTATATAGCTAATCTCATTATTAAATTTAAATACTAAAAATATTTTATAAAATTATTTCAATTCGGGCTGGAGAGATGGCTCAGAGGTTAAGAGCATTGCCTGCTCTTCCAAAGGTCATGAGTTCAATTCCCAGCAACCACATGGTGGCTCACAACCATCTGTAATGGGGTCTGGTGCCCTCTTCTGGCCAGCAGGCATACACACAGACAGAATATTGTATACATAATAAATAAATAAATATTAAAAAATTTATTTCAATTCTAGGTAGTCTCTCAATGTTATTGTAAATATTACAGAAAGATTTGTGCGTTTTACATAAGAATTACTGTACTGGTGCAAAAGACACAGCAATTTGGAACTGTGAATTTAAACACTACTATACTGGTGTGTGTGTGTGTGTGTGTATGTGTGTGTGTGTGTGTGTGTAACTAGGAACAAACACATCTTTATCCATAAAAACAGGAACCATTACAATTATCAGAGGGGAGGGTGAGAAATGAGAAACGTTTGTTAATTCCAGAGAAGTCTATGCTTTGGGATTTGGTAAACTCGTAGAAAACATTCTCTGTATTCTGCAGGTAAAAGTTGTCAAAGTGCTTGAAAAAGTAGTACCTCATTGGCAAGAGGTAAGGACAGTAATCTACCTCATCTTTGGGAGCATTAGTTGTGCAACATGTGGAGGGTGCTGTTGAAGAAAAGAATTGGTCTTTCTGGTGGCCAATGTCAGATACAGATGTTGGCAGTTTCCAGTGCATCTCATGGGTTTTCTGAGCAATTTCTCTATGGTTCAGAACACTGCAATGTATCAGGCAAGGCAGCAGACAACCCAACAGTGACTATTTTTAGGTGAATGTTTGGTCTTGAAGTGCTTTAGAACTGATTCTCAGCACAGCACTGAGCAGCCAACTGCCAGTCGTATACAATTCAATTTTTTTCTTAAAGATTTTAACTTATATATTTGTGTATGTATGTCTCTGTGTATATATGTCACATGTATGTAGCTACCCAGAGGCTTGAAGAGGGTGTCAGATTTCCTACAGGCATTTATGAGCCACCTTATTTGGGTCTTAGGAAATGAACTCAGGTCCTCTGGAAGAGCAGCAAGTGCTATTAACTATGAAGCCATCTCTCCAGCCACTATTTTTGTCAAATGTCACAATCTGACGAAGAAATGGTTTGTTGCTGAGCAGTGGTGGCACTCGAGAGGCACAGGCAGGGAAATTTCCATGAGTGAAGCCAGGACAGCCAGAGCTACATAGAGATATCCAGTTTCAATAAAATACAAGATAATTTCAGCCTATGAGACAGATTCCTTTCCCACTACCACCTTTCCAGCTTGCCTCAAATACCTAGTGATCCTTTACTACTCACTCCTAATAAAGCTGTAAGAAGTTCAGCTTCACTGACTGCTTTCCAACAGTCACTGTTAACTTCTCATGGCTGATTATTACCCTCCGTTTCTTCAACGCTCAAGTCTGCTTTGCAAAATCCCTTCAACCAACACAATGTACTCTATAATTTGCTAGCAGCTCTTGGGCCAAATACACTGCTGATGTTTTTTCAAGTTACTTATGTGCTTTATGACTCACTTTGAACTCAAATCTGCTTTTTGTCTAACATACTTTCCATTGTATAAAATAAATAAGAGGTCACTAGCAAAACAAAAAGTGAGAAATGAGCACTAAAATGATATAGAACCACAGTTATTATATAACAACATATTTCACTATAAAAAGACAAACTTCAACAGCGCAAAACCTGACATTACTTTTACACCAACATAACATTACACAGAGATCTTATACATTCTGAAATGTACTGCTTCACTGAATTGTCCTAACTGAGCACTATGTAAATGAGCATTATCAGCATGTACAATTAACTAGTGCGTATGAGGTCCTAGATTCAATCCCCAGCACTAACAAAATTAAAGTAATAAAATGGAACATAAGACAACAATGTGGTCTTTTACTAAACAGCACATCTTTACTTGCCATCAAAGAAAAAGAAACTCTAAGATTTCTCTATTTTCATTATAGGTAATAGAAAGAGAATATTCAAAAAAGAGGTAGGAAAGGGCATAAAAGAGGAAGAAAAATAATACAGAGAGAACAGCTAACTCAAAAATGCATTTAGTTTATTCTATAAGCAAAAACCAAAATCTCCAAAGTTAAAAAATATTTTAGGTTCACAATTAGGTAGAAACTTTAACCGTAAAATAATTACAAAGCAATTATTATCACATCATAATAACTACTGTGTCAAGAAGTGAATGATAAAAGGAATAAATGGCACTTTTAAATATGTAGTCACCAAACACCTTTACTGTTTTTGTGATTATTAAAAACAAAATTTCAAAACTAAAACTTCTTATCCCTAGTACCATCCAAAAAAAACAACACACCAAAACCAAAATCTGAGGATGGAATACATTGTTGGAGCACTGATGTAAAAGGCTATGAGTCTGATCTCTAGAAAGGAAAACAAACAACTTAATAAAACCTAACCTGAAGGTAACAGAGTATTTGTGTGTGTTTAACAAAAATTAAGCATTAATAATATCAAAGTAGTAAGTGAGGGAAGTTTTCTTAAATACACTACACAATAGAATGAAACACTATTTTAAACTATGAAAGTATGAGCAGAGTGTTAAAATGTGTGTCCTTCTGTGTGTTTATAACTTTGGACTTTGAAATTTAAATCACCCAAAAGCAATTCATTCATAATGAATCAAGTTTCTGAAAAACACCAAAACCATTTTATGAAGCTACACCACTGAAAATACATGAAATCTCAATTATTTTACCTCTAGCCAGGAAAGTATTCTTTAGCTAGTATGATGATTTTCAGATATATCATTAATACTAATCATCTTCATAAAGTGAATGAACTACATCAGGTTCATCAAACTTCATCTGTCTCACAATTCAGGAGTCATGTTATCTATCTTCACATGCTTTAAAACTGTATCCATAAAACTGGGCAATGGTGGCGCTCGCCTTTAATCCCAGCACTCTGGAGGCAGAGGCAGGCGGATCTCTGTGAGTTCCAGACCAGCCTGCTCTACAGAGCTAGTTCCAGGACAGGCTCCAAAGCCACAGAGAAACCCGGTCTTGAAAAACCAAAGAAAAAAAAAACTGTATCCATAATGAAGCTTTTACCACTGAGGTACTTTTCCATGTTATCAACATAGAAATTAATACTTTTTTGTATAATATCTAACTTTCTCTTGGGTAACATCTGATGATACAAATTCCAAATAATCTTTAATTTCTCATCTAAAAAAGAAGTAGCCAGGAAAGGTGGTACACCTTTCTTTTCTGGGATCTTTAATCCCAGCAGTTAAAAAACAAAGAACTGTGATATCAAGGTCAGCCACTGCTACACAGTGAAACCCTGTCTCAAAAAAAGTAGTTAATGCAATGGGCCAAAGTTCATTATTACTAACTTTTAAAGTCTTTTATAAGACACAACACCAAGAGTTGTTCCACAAAGAAGGATTTACATGTGAACCTACATACACGTAAAACGTACTTACAAAACACTAGCCAAATATTTAAAGCCACTACTGCTTTGCTAAATATTGACAACAGACTCATTAAATAAAAATTGGAGAAATATCTATTTTATGAAGCTATAACACTGAAAATACATGAATAGCCTAATGGTTGGTAGCGCCTAAATTCTTAAGAAAAATAATAACAACTCTATTTTACCTTATAAAAAAACAAGTAGAAAAGACAAAAACCATCTTAATAAACATCAGAAACAGGGCTAGGCATAAAGTATGCAAATTTAAGTAACAAAGAGTTAAATAATAGCTACCAAGATTTTAAAAGACTACCCCAAGTAGTCACTGCAATCAGAATAGTTGTTACTTGCCTTGTAGTACCACTCCTGAAACTTTTTACAGCAGTCATCACTGCAGAAGTCTCTGAGAACCCCATCAAGCTCTTTAGTGGCTCCCTTCTTACACAGCTGAGAACAATAGTTGCACGTAACACATCTTAATCCTAATCGTCTTGCAAAATCTTGTTTGTATAATAGCTTGCAGCCTGAAAAATGTTACATTTTTTTTTTAAGAACACATAAAACGACAAATTTTATACTGAGACAGATCTTTTAAGGCTAGTTACTTATTAGTTTCAGGAAATGCCCAATATACTCACATATAAAGTCCTCTTTCCCTCCTGGTTAAAAACCTACATGTTATATGTGTATGTTCAGGTGCATATGGAGGCCAGAGCTTGAGGCCTGATGTCTTCCTCAATTGCTCACCATCTTTTTCCCCCAGACAGAGTCTCACTGACCCCAAAGCTAGATTGGCTAGCCAGCAAGTCCCCAAAGGGATCCTCCTGTCTCTGTTCCGCGGTGCTGGCAGTACAGACGTCAAAGCCTGACTTTCACATGGATAATAGGGATCAGACTCAGCTTCATGCTGGGACAGCAAGCACTTTACTTTTACTAACAGGAGCTTTTCCCCAGGCCCTATGAAATGCTAACACCAACCTCTAAAAATGTGAATAGAACACAGATTATTATATTAGAAAACATATCTATAACATGGGTTCAAACAATAAGACATTAAAATCTGTTAACACTGCAGAACTATTCTCTTTGTTCTATTTAAATAAAATCACAAGGACACAGCAAGTATGTTAGAAAACTGAACACACAATGCTGAGAAGTTCCAACTAAATTTATAGGCATTCTCTTTTTTTTTTTTTTCCAAGACAGGGTTTCACTATGTAGCCTTAGCTGTCCTGGAATACACTCTGTAGATGAGGCTGGCCTCAAACTCAGAGATTCACCTGCCTCTGTCTCCCAAGTGCTGGGAGTAAAGGTGTGCACCACCACCGCACGGTTTATAGACATTTCTTAGAAAGCATTATACTGAAGTTTTCTAGATTCTTCCTATCAGCCTATTTTCACAGAAGAATTTTTCAAGGAGACGTAACTGATTTACTGACTTGTCTAGAGAAAATACTATCTACTTCTTTAATGAATACCTCTCTGTATCTACAGCATAGTTGTGCAAAGTATTTTCACATATCTAATTTACTATCTATACTACCACCGAAGCTGAATAGGCCTCTATATTATTACTCATACTATTTCATAAAAGAAGAATCATCTATTAATATCTATGGAAACCCTATCTACCATGGAAACCCTATCTACCCGTTAATAAGAAACTCAAATTATAATTCTATCATATACAATGTTCTCATTGACCTAATGTTTTAAATGTTTTGTCCTAAGAATCTTCTGCTTTTGGAAGTTGGGACTCATCGTTATCCTGAACTATAGCTCAGGATGGCTTTGAACTTTCAACCCTCCTTTCTTGTCAAACTTCTATGTTGTTAAGACTGTAGGCAACTGCTACCATACCTAACTGTACAGTTTTAAAAAAAAACAAAGTTCTGCAGATCACTATGTACCACCCTAGAATTTATTATTGCAAATCATGTTTTATTTTCAAAATTACATTTATTTGTTTGTTTGTTTGTCTGTTTGTTTATTTGTGATGTTTTGTGGCAGCATCATGATACAGCATACACATGACACTCAAAACAACCGGAAAGTGTCATTTCTTTCTATCATGTGGATACTAAAAATCAAACTGAGAACCCAGGCCTAACATCTCAGTAGAAACACTGAGCCATTACCAGCCCTTGAACTATTATATACCATTTTCAGATTTTTTGTTGTTGTTTTTGTTGGGTGTTTTTTTTTTGGTTTTGGTTTTTTGGAGAGATCTCTATGCAGACTTGGCTGTCTGAGAACTCAATATGTAGATCAGGCTGTCCTGAAACTCACAGGTATCCAACTGCCTTTGCCTCCTTAGTGTTGGGATTAAAGGAATGCCACCACACCTGGCCTTTATAAACTAGATTTGACTGATAGTAACACTAGGTATTTTGTTATTTATAAGTTCTAGCAGAAAACTAGGGTAACAGAGGGTTGAAAAAATGCCACTTAAAAGTAAAACATAAAAATTTACATACCTAATACTTTATTACCCATCTTAAGTCCTTAAGTCCTTCCCCTATGAAAACTGTGTTTCTAAGTATCAATTAACTATTTGATACACTATTTCAAAAAAACCCAGGTTAGATTTACAAATATCTAATTGCTACAAGATCATTGACACATACATTAATAATCAATTATAATATTTAGACTTAGGAATGAATTATTGTTCTTGCACAAAGATGCAAGTGGTAGCTTAAATCAGCTCAGTATCATCATTGAATTAGTCATTTTCACTATAACTTTGCTCTTAATAATACATCATGTGAGATGTACCAATCATAACTAAGTAAAATTGCCTTGCTTTGTTAACTAATTCCTTTGTTTGTTTGTTTGTTTGTTTGTTTGTTTTTCAAGACAAAATTTCTCTGTTTAGCCCTGGTTGTCCCAGAACTCACTCTATAACCAGGCTGGCCTTGAACTCACAAAGATGCACCTGTCTCTGCCTCCCGAGTGCTGGGATTAAAGGCATGTGTCACCACTGCCCAGCAAGCAGTTCCTTTTAATATACATGTTCTACTGCGTGTGAAAAATGTATAGGGAGATGCCAACTGAACTGAACATCTGATTCTTCTGTCACTGACTGCTGGCATTTAGAGTTACTGAACTTTCTTCTTACTCCAAATTTGCTATAGGAGTCCACAAAAAAGTATAAGCAAGGGACAAATAGTCTTCAATGGAAAATAAAGATAAGCCCCAGCAAAAAATAAAAGAAGGTGAAAGTCAACTTAGAGCAAAATTTGCCAAATGGGAATACTAGTAACAACAAGCACCTAAAGCCCATAGCTACAATCCTCTATCTCCAGAGAAGTGAGTTAACAACTAAAGTTCATGTTTATAACCTGATTTCTGGTATGAGACCAGAAACTTTAAGTAAGGAGAAAAGATGTTTGTAAACATATTGTAACAGAACCTAATGTGCCCCAGACACCATATACCCTAACTGTACCCACTATTCTTGTCATTGCATGTAATTCCTCGCAGATCTTCATCAGTGACCCTTATCTAAAATGCTTTTGATCAGAAGAATTTAAGATTGGGGGGACAGGGCTGTGGGGTGTTTGTTTATTTTCATCAGATGTACTTTAGCTTTCTTAACCTAGAAATCCAAAACCTGAAACTTCTAGAGAGTCAAGGGTTTCAGATTTTGAGGTCAGTGAATATCAATCTACATACTAAAGATATCTGTAGCTAGGTAGCAAGCTGGTAGAAGACATGAAAATAACACAAAATATTCTTTGCTCTTGAAAATCAGTTTTCAGGCCACAATGTGCAAGTTTAGAGATAACATGTTATCACAATGCTTTCTTTCATTTTATCCCCAAATTTCAAGAAGCCCAGAATAAAAAGACGCATGTAAAACAACAATTCAGCAGAAAATTAACCTAAGTTTTGTTCAGTCTTATTAAATTGTGTGCCTATTCTGGATATCTGTAATTACATATTCTCTAAATATTTTTGGCAAAAGGCATTATACAGAGTACAAGTTAAAATAACGAACACTGTATACACACTTGCCTTCACTACAGAATGGTCTCTTAACGCCGGAGAAATTTACTGTTTCATGAAGCGTCTTCTCCTCTTGGCAGTATTCGCAATATGTAACTATGCAATGCAACTTCTTATAATCATCTGAGCAAGTTTTGCTGCAGAACTGATGCACTTTGTTCTAAATGCACAATGGGAACTTTGGTAAGTAGAGAACCAACCATCTCAACCAATCTTAAGAAATAAACAAAACACTCTTACAGTAAAACTATTTACTGTTATGATCTTTGGAGACACATTTCCTATAGGCCACAGCACCTAAGCTAACCGGTTTTCTAAATATAAACATAGCTCCACTAAATTCAGCATCATTAACTACTCTAAAAGTACTCTATGAGCAGGTAACAATCGCTAACATAAAGTATAAGTCTGGGAAAACTGAATTAGAGAAACAAAAAGGAAATAATAAAAAATACAATGGAAGCTACAGAAATACGAGATACAACATTTTTAGTCAATGCAAGATACTCTTTGTTGAGTAGATTCCAACACATTCCTGACATACTTTAATAAAAACATCATTTATGTACAAAATTTCAATTTAGTGCTATTCTACAGGATTAATGAAAAACTTGACACTAAGTTTCCTTAAGTGAAAAAATGGTTAATTATTATTTTTTCCTGGATTCAAAACAACAATTGTCAGGTTTACTTTTTAAACAATGAGCCAAGATTTAAGAACTAAAATTCAAAAAATTTAACTTTTCTCCCAAATTATGGCACATATAAATTAAGTCTAAATCATCAACTTAATATATATCAAAGATATCTGAAGACTAAAATAAGGAGATAAAACGAGGCAGGAAACAACTCAAGTAGTTAAAGCAGTCATCAATGGAAAACTGCCCCTTTATGAATACAAAAGTCAAGAGGAGAAAAAATGGCTGGGGGAACACAGGCACAAAAACAATCACGCAGAGACATACAGACAGAGACCACATGCACATGAAAAAGAACACAAAGAAATCAAAACTGCTAATCATGGTCTGGAAAAGACCCTAAACTCACAGTCTCTGAGGGAGATGCTCAATCAATAGGACAGTATCTCTTAATGGCAACTAACACTAAAGTTCTCTGTAAACAGAAGCAATACCGTATCACTACAAAAATTGAGTAGCAATGATTTTCATCTGAAATTACCAAATTTCAATTTATTATAAGACATTTATTTCTTATATGATACTATTTGTGTGCTTGCCGATGAATTTCCTCCCTCACTCCCTGGTTATTCCTTTATTTTCTCATGTTGGTCATTCAGTATTATTTCTGCTACTAGTTAGGTAGTTATTAGTCTAAAACTCATGACGAGATGCCATCAAGAGTCTCAAAAGAATGACTAAATTTAACTAGAAACAGCACAAAACAAAATAATAAACTACAGAATTTTACAGGTAATGAAATAATAAACTTCCTCAGATTTCCAAAAAGTTTAGAAATCATGAAATCTAATTCTAGATATCACTTTTTCACCTCAGTGTTACACTCTTATTTATTTGTTTGTTTACTGGTTTTTCAAGACAGGGTTTCTTTGTGTAACCTGACCTGGAACTCGCTCTGTAGACTACGCTGGACTGGAAAGAGATCTGCCTGCCTCTGCCTCTTGAGTGCTGAGATTAAAGACATGCGCCGCCAAAACCTGGCTGAGTGTTACACTTTAAGTGATCTGTGAACAATCACAAAACAAGCAGTCTGATTTTAATTCTACATCTTATATAACTTTTAAGTATATACTTCATGTATACTTCTGACCATCCAATCCACCCAAAACCAGTTTAAAGAATGGTCAAAAGTAAACACTGTTCTACACAGCAGTGAGCAGCCTGGATTACCTATCTATCCATTACTGTCCTCAAACAAACTCACTGTTCAGAAGTGCCAACAGCAAAAGAAAGAATATGACAAAGTAAATTAATACACTAAAAAAGGTTAAGAGTGCTACAGAAAAAAAAAAATCAATAAGAGTCACAGGCCTCTACTTTCTTGTTAAAATAGAAGATGTTAAATGGCAGCTTAGTGTCTTACTTACAAATTCTAATTCTACAAATACAGAGCACAAAGGTATTTATAGTTCAGATAATGAAAATAATGAGGAGAAACAGGAAAATAAGTCGACAGATACTCTGGGTGAATGAGGAGACATTTTATATTCTATTACAAGGGTATTACTTCTTGTGTATTTGACTTCAATAAATTGCTTCGCATTACATCTATCCTGCTGACTTCACTTCCACACAAGTATACACATCACCAATACAATACAATATATGAAACTACTAAGAAAGGTTTGCAAACAGAAATGCTAGTTACTTTATTATGTTATCATCTTAGCATCAGATAACACATAAGGAAACAAGACTTGCCTCCCATTCCAAGATTTCTGGTTTTGAACAAAAGGAATTTTTACAGTAGTTGCATTTCAATTGAATATCACTGGGTGCTACAAGTTGGCCATTTGGAGACGACTGCATGCTTAGTGCCTAAAATAAAGAACAAAATACACTTAGTCTGACATGTATTTTTAAAACTTCTACTGTAAGTACTATGAAAAGTCTACTGTATGCAGAAAGCAATAGTTTCTTTGCTAATTTCCTTAGTACATAAAATGCTAATTCTTAATTTTCCCTCAAAAATACACTATTAAAAAGCTCTGGGATGTAGCTCAGGGGCAGCATGACTTCTGAGCAAGTTCAAGGCCCTAGCTTCAATGCCCAGTACTGGAAAAAAACAAAAACACAAAAAAACCCTGTATTGTTAGCTTTACAAATCAAAATGTTTACCAAGAATTACCTAAAATAATTAAATAAAAAAAGAAGGAAAAACTACAGCTTATTTTTTTCCAGTTGAAAAAAAAAATGATAATAGGTTAGCTCTCCAAGTTCTGAACTGCAACATAAAAGCAAGAAAGGGGTATAACAAGGGAGGGTGAAAAAGGAGGGAAAAGACAGAAAGGAGATAAACCTGTACTGATCTTTCCAAAAATGAAATATTAAGCTATTAATAACTTGCCCCACTACATCACTCCCATAATCCTTACTCTAAGTCCTTATCAAGGAAAACATGCATGTATTACTTTTAAAAAAAAGGTAACAAAGCCAAGCGGTGGTGGTGTACGCCTTTAATCCCAACACTTTGAGAGATAGAGGAAGGTGGGTCTCTGTAAACAAGACCAGCCTGGTCTACAGAATAAGTGCCAGGACAGTCAGGACTACACAGAGAAAACCTGCCTCAAAATAACGAACAAAAAAAAGTAAAAGTTGATAACCATACAGAATTATCACAGAATAAGATAGGAAAGATATATAAACATACATAGACTTCAATTTTTTTCCTTGATTCTTTGTGCGAGGCAGTCTCTATGTAGCACTGGATGTCCCCCGAACTAGCTATTTAGAGCTGTCTCTTGAGTGCTGGGATTAAAGGAGTAAGCAATCACCACGCCCAGCTTTTTTTCTCTGAATCTTAACCTAAATACACTAATATTTATCATTCTTTTCGGTATGTTCTCCTTACCTATACAGTTTAAACATAACCTTGTGCATGCAACAAGTGGCTAATAAAATTATTCAAGAAAAAAAGTAGAGGGAGAAACAATCACTTTTAAATACCATATTGTACAATACAAGTAAAGTTAGTTTAAAGAAAAAAAGAAAGGCCAGTCAGTGGTGGTGCAAGTCTTTAATTTAACCCCAGAACTTGGAAGGCAGTCAGGCCTATCCCTGTGAGTTCAAGGCCAGCATGGTCTACAGAGTGAGTTCCAGGACAGTCAGGACTATTTCAAAGAGAAATTGTCCCAAGAAAAAACAAGATGAAACAAAGAAAGAGAGAGGGAGGCAAAGAGAAAGAGAAAGAAAAGATAAAAAGATATTTTACTATCAGATGACTGAAATGTTACATGCCTTTTTTACTATTTCACTGAATGTGCAAGAGCCACATTGGATTTTTAAGTTCTGAAACTCTGAGAAATAGCAAATATTGCTTATAAACTGCTTTGTTAAAAAAATAAATAAATAAAAAATAAAACCTAAAAAACATAATAAAGAAATAAATCTTTAAAAAAATAAATAAAATTAAAAAATACCTAACATCTAAAGGAATAAAGGTAGTTTTAGTATCTGAGAAGCAGAAGGCCATCATCCCTATCTTTCTCTTCACAAATTAATTATCCCTTTATTTCTGGTGTAAAAAAAAATTAAACTATTAGAAAGATTATGCACCACTGAAGCAACTTTATCCATCAACTGGCTTAATTTCAACTTAGAAAAGATTAGTGTTGAACAAGTTTATTATCTAATTTTAATGAGAGTATAACTCATGAAAACAATATTCATTCACTTGACTAAATTTAAAAACCTCAATTTAAATGGCAGTTATTTGTAGCAACTACTGTAGCATACATATTTAAAAGACTATAGTTTCCGTTTTAAAAAGTTAACCTAGGTACTGAAGAGATGGCTCAGCAGTTAAGAGCACTGACTATTCTTCCAGAGGACTCAGATTCAATTCCCAGCACCCACATGGCAGCAGACAAGTATCTATAATTCCAAGATCTGACACCCTCACCCAGACATAAAGGCAGGTAAAACACCAATGTACATAAAATAAGAATAAATTTTTAAAAATATAAATAAATAAATAAGTTAACCTAGAGCATAGTACCTGGAATAAAACAGAACTGTTAGATGAATTAACTCATGAATCATGGCTTTCTTTATGCACTGATTTGAAATTCTCACATACAATAGGTAAACCTACTAGTGCTACCTACGAATACCTAAACTATTCCTTCAGAGTGGTCAACCAAACATTATCTTTTGATATTATCCACACTCTAAATGTAAAAAATTATCAAATAACCCAAGTTTTTTGAGATTTTTTTTTGTTTAGTTTTGGTTTGGTTTGCTTTGATTTTTTATTTTTTTTTGGGGGGGGGGGGGGTGTTGAGACAGGGTTTCTCCGTAGCTTTGGACCCCGTCCTGAACTAGATCTTGTAGACCAGGCTGGCCTCACAGAGATCCACCTGCCTCTGCCTCCCAAGTGTTGGGATTAAAGGTGTGCGCGCCGCCGCCACCAACACCAGGCTAAACAACCCATCATTTACAAAAATCAAAAATGTCTCCCTGAATGGATCCCAGACTAAGTTAAGAGCTACTATAAGTCTAACTCCCCTTTTTACAGTGTTCATTTCTATTTTGGATAACAATATGCTTAATGTTTCAAGGCTAACGACACTGCTACTATTTAACAAGAAAAGCACTATACATCCAACACTGAATTAAATCCTACTAAAATTCATTTTCCTTCAAGCTCTGAATCACATCAAACCTATAGAGAAGTTCAGCAAGGCCTTCTGTGACTTGTGATATATATAGTCTCTGCCCAAAGAAGCAGAAAAGAAAAAAGCATATTATAATTGTTTTCTATATGCATTTTATGGGTGAGGGGGAAAAAGTAACAAACCTGAAATTTAGCCACACAACTGGAATTGCAAAAGTTATACAGTTTTCCATCAGGCATTGTGGCTTGGTATTGAGGTAAAGAGTTTCGCTTACAAAAATGGCAAATAATTCCCAAACCTAGAAGAAAAAAAAAGATACATACCTAATTTCCTTATAAAGTAAAAGATCTTCTGAAAATGTTAACTGATTTTTTTTAAATGGATCTCTCTACAAATTATTCTCATATTATTTGTACCTTAAATTTTCAAGATATTTTCATCTTCAAAAAATACTGCCAGGGATTAAAAGAAAGCTCAGCAAAAAAGAGCTCTTGCAAAGGAACCAAGCTCTGTTCCCAGCACCCACAAAGCAACTAATCAACTTTTAACACCAGTTCTAGATAACCCTTCACACTCTTCAGACCTCTGTGAGCACTGCATATACACAAGTATACACAGACAATGCTGGCAAAACACCTATACACATAAAATGAGAATAAACATTTGATTATCTGCAGTATAAAAGAATACATAAAAATGTTTTAGATATTTTTGTGCTTAATAATAATTTTAGCTAATCAAATACAAATAAAGCCTCACTAACTTTTAAAAATTAAAAAATATGGAAATCATCAAAATAATTTTAGGCTTGTAATAAAGAAGTTCAGTATGAGAAAATCAAACAGTTAAAACTATATAAAAATAAGATCAGCTATCTTTAATATACAATTATGTCAATAAACTTTCCAAATACTTAAAACTTACTTTGTGACTTTGCATATTTTGTCTTGTGACTGTTCATGCAAGCAGTTGAACAATATGGCTCCATATATCCATTAGGACCTATACACTGAGTCATATCAAAAAATCTGCACTGTGTTCGGCAACCAGTACACGTTGTCAGTTTTCCATATTTCTAAAATTTGAACATAAAAAGATAATTAAACACACACACACACACACACACAAACACATACACACTCAACTAGAACTAATTTCATAAAGCATTTTTTAAGAGCAAAAGACAGAGGTCTATGGAGCCCAAGAAGGCCTCAAAACTTATGACCTTCTTTCCTTAGCCCCACAAAATCTGGGATTGCAGAAATATGTCATTATGCCTGACTCAAAGCCTTTCTTGTCATTTCAAAATGATTTTATTTTATTCTTTCTAAATACAAACTAATTGTGCCACCCACTAAACTAGGTTCGGGCAAACCAATCGTCATCTCAATCTCCTTCAAAAAAAAAAAAACGGTTTTTGTTGATATTTAGTTGAAAATCTAGAAGAGGCATAACTTTTCTGTGTGTATGTGGTTTTGGAGCTGTGTTCAAGACTGCATCTCTAAGAAACAAAAACAAAGAAAACTCTATGGCTACTAAATCTCACTGCCTGGAGGTAGATTTTGGAGCCCAGAAGTTGAAAAAACAAATCAAGTTCTGGACAACTACTATTTGGAAAACAAAATAATGAAGGGATCTGCACAGAAAAGAACTGTGGCTACCTAACCACCGGTATCTCAAGAGGCTTTGGCGAAGAACTACTGAGTGCATGTGAGGACAGACGTGACAGAGCTGACAGCAGTGCTGCACTTATCAGTCTCAGCATGTGGAAAGCTGAAGCAGGAAGGCAGGCTACGTGACCCTGTCTCAAAGAGATACAGCACCAACAAAAAACACCTCAAAATGGAGCATGGAGAGAGGAAAATACTATATAGCGCCTCAGTGGTAAGAAACACTGACAGCAGGAGTCAGATGTGTGAGAGAGGCATTAGTCCAGGTAAGCAACACCAAAAGTGTATCTGAGAAGAATTGTCTAATGACACACAAGGACTTTCTGACGAATAAAAGACATGGAAAATTTGGTGGAATTGAAAAATCTATCTCTTGGAGGAAATGAAAACATTCATCATCTGATATAATTTAAGAGAATAAATTTTAATAATTCCTTAGACAACTATTATGTTAAAATACACTTTAATGCTTGAAAATGGATGCAACGTTATGACATTTGACACCAGGAACTTACACAGTATAAGATAATTCCCACAAGCTGTCCTCTGACCTGCATATGCCCACATAAATATACACATATACAAACATGAAATTTTTTTTATTTAAATGAATCTTCAATCTCACCAACATTCCTGCTTACCTCAGGCTGCATTAAGAAAGAATCCTGCATGTGATCTCGAACTTCCTTCAGGAAACTTGGATGACTACCTACCTAAAACATTTGAAAAGATTTTGTAAGTGCATGAAGAAAAGGTGTCAGACTGAAAAGTAAATAAAAATCTATGAAAGCTACTTCAATGATTGACCAATTTAAAACCTTCTCCTTTCTTTTTTTTTTTTTTATGGTTTTTCGAGACAGGGTTTCTCTGTGGCTTTGGAGCCTGTCCTGGAACTAGCTCTATATACCAGGCTGGTCTCGAACTCACAGAGATCCGCCTGCCTCTGCCTCCCGAGTGCTGGGATTAAAGGCGTGCACCACCATCGCCCGGCTTTAACTTATTTTTTTTTAAGATTTATTTTATTTATTATGTATACAGTGTTCTGTCTGCATGTTTGCTTGCAGGCCAGAAGAGGGCATCAGATCTCATTATAGTTAGTTGTGAGCTACCATGTAGTTGCTTGGAATTGAATTCAGGACCTCTGGAAGAGCAGGCAATGATTTAACCTCTGAGCCATCTCTCCAGCCCGCTCCCCTTCTCCTAACTTTCAACAGTACATTTTCTGTTCTGTGCTCACTATTGAAGAAGTTTGGGGGGGGGGGATACAATGATAAAACAACAAGATGGGGAGGCAGGTCTGGTACTGCACACCTTTAATCCCAGCACTTCAGAGACTGAGGCAGGTAGATCTCTGGAAGTTCAAGCTGGAACCAATGCTATATAGTAAGATACTGTCTCAAAAAACAAAGAAATAAATATAAAAAAAAAAATTAAAGAGCCAGGCGGTGGTGGCGCACGCCTTTAATCGCAGCACTCGGGAGGCAGAGACAGGCAGATCTCTGTGAGTTCGAGGTCAGCCTGGTCTACAAGAGCTAATTCCAGGACAGGAACCAAAAGCTACAGAGAAACCCTGTCTCGAAAAATAAAAAAAAAAATTAAAGAATCAGAAAACTGTAAATAGGCAATAAATAGAAACTACTCTGTGTTATCTTTGGAGCTGTGGAGGAATAAGAAAAGAAGACAGAATTCTCCAAGAAATACTGCCTGGGGACTGGAGAGATGACTCAGAGTTTAAGAGCACTGGTTACACTTCCAGGGGTCCAGAGGTCAATTCCCAGCAACCACATGATGGCTCACAACCATCTGTAATGAGATCTATTGCTCTCTTCTGGTGTGCAGGAGAAATCCTGTCTCAAAAATGGCAGGTGTCTGAAGAAAGCAGCTCACATAGTGAAGTGTTTTCCAGCAATTATAAGGATACAAGTTTAATCCCCAGAATCTAACTTAAAAAGCTGGGCATGGTGGTGACATACATTTGTAACCCCAGTGCTAGGGGACTGTAAATGGATAGATGCTCTGGAACTCTGGAGCCAGTCAGTCTAGCCTAATCATGAGCACCAAATCTCAGGGTAAATGCCTCAAAAGCCAAGGTGACTAAAGAATAACACTCACAACTAATCTGTGACATACATACATACATTACATTACATATATGCATCCATGACACACCCATGCCATCTCTAGCCCCCCCAAATACATCAAAAAGAAAATAGAAATTACAGAAAAGGGGATGCAGATACAACTCAGTGGAAAAGAATTTGCTTAGCATATGTGAGGCCCTAGGTGCAGAAAAGGGGGGGAGGGATAAGCAATATAAAGAAAATACATATACCTTTTCCTAAATTAATAAGACACAAAGGTTTGGAAGCTGACCAGAGAATGAGAAGAAATATATAGAGGCACACCATTATAACTACAGTACTTCCAGCATACAAATACAATCAATGTAAATAACCAAAGAGCATACATAATTAAAATACAATGGACAACATAGGAATGGTGATATATGTCTACAATCCCAGTACTTGGGAGGCCAAGGCAGGAGATCAAGTTGAAGGCCAGCCAAAACTACGAGTTCTGTCTTAAAACAGAGCAAAATAAGATAATGTAGTGAGAATTTTGAGCATCTTTGCTTTTATTCTTATAGACAGAAATGTGTACTCCCTTCAATCCAATTCCTACTTTGAAACTCTAACTTCCAATTGAATTGTTATGTATTGTTATGGCTAAACAAGGTCACAGGGGTGGGGATATAATGAAATAAACCTGGTTTCCCTTTAAGAAGAGAGAAAGGCAAAGCAAAAACAGCTGTAGAGAAGTAGGAAGAAGAGGCAGCACCAGAAACTTGAACTTTCATCTTCCAGAACTGTCAGAATGTCAATTACTATTTATTAAGTCAGAGTCCATGATATCTGGTATATAGTAGCCCTAAAGAACTAATTAAATATTAATCTAATCATGTTTTCATAATTTAACTTTTAATAATGATTTCATAGGGGCTGGAGAGATGGCTCAGCAGTTAAGAGCATTGTCTGCTCTTCCAGAGGTCCTAAGTTCAATTCCCAGCAACCACATGGTGGCTCACAACCATCTGTACTGAGATCTGGCGCCCTCTTCTGGCTTACAGGCATACATCGAGGCAGAATGCTGTATACATAAGAAATAAATAAACCTTAAAAAAATTATTTGAAAAAAATGATTTCATAAAATTACAATAAAAAGGACTAGACTATTCTTCCATAAAGAATGAAAAAGATCAATCCATGTAGTGATAGGGAATGAGTTCAGAGACATATACGGCAACACATACATTAAGATACCTTCTGTTTCAGGCAGCGGTGCGCACATCTTTAATCCCAGCACTCAGGGGACAGAGGCAGGGGGATCTCTGTGAGTTCGAGGCCAGCCTGGTCTACAGAGTGAGTTACAGGACAGACTCCAATGCTATAAAGAAGCTGTCTTGAAAAATCAAAACAAACAAAAAAAGAAAACCTCAAAAAAAATCATTTAAAAAAAAAGATACCTTCTGTTTAAGAAAAAGATAAACTATCAGTAGCTTGGCTATTTCCTTAAGTTTCCAAAAATATACAAAACAAAGACTAAAAATTGATACCTAAAAATAATACAAAGGAATCAAGGAGAAACAAAATAATAGCTAAAGCTAAGCTTAGTATGCATATTTTATGTCTACATGTATTTGCAAAGTCAAATTAGAGGGCTAAAACTGGAAATTAATCTAAAAGCTGAAATACAAAGGCCCAAGTTCTAACAGTTTGAACGTCCCTCTCCAAATCCCCCCAAAAAGTAAATTCAAAAGAATTATACTAGATCACAAGTTAATTTTCAAAAACCTACATATTTCTTACTTCATTTGAGTTAAGCCATTTTCGTATAAAAAAATTATAGAATTAAATGAGATCCCAAAATAAATAAGGCTAAATCCTCCTACAATGCTTCCAAACTCACCCAAAATACCTGGGGCTTTAGCACATGAGTTACCTGTTTGTATTCACTGACACAACTCTGACAGCAAAATCTTTTCTGCTGACCATCAATCACCAGAACATTATTTCCAGCACCTTTACTGGGCAAATATTCTCCACACTGTTCACAGCAATTCATTATTAGACCATTGGCCATTCTATATCTATTGAAGCAGTGGTCACTGCATAGCTTATGAGTCATATTTTTAAAACTAACTTCATGGCGAATCTAAAAGAAAAACAAACAGAATTATAAGAGTGTATCTGTTTTCAAGTAGCTAAAAAGCTTAATTCAACAGCAACATAAACACAAGAAGGCTAATTTGAGGAAAAGCAAAAATCAAAATACATTTTTCTATGTCTCCGAACTGTTTATATACACAAAAAACATATGAACACATGCATCGCACTTATCACTATAAACTTCTCTAAAAATAAATAAAAAAAACAACAGAAAGCCGGGTAGTGGTAGTGCACGCCTTTAATCCCAGCATTTGGAAGGCAGAGAATGGCAGATCTCTGAGTTAGAGGGCAGTCTATTCTACAAGAGCTAGATCCAAGACAGGCACCAAAGCTACACAGAGAAACCCTGTCTCGAAAAACAGAAAATCCACAATTTCATAAACAGACTTATTATAAATCTTTAGACAACTCCAAAAGAAATGATAAAGTACACTGCACTAGGCAAGAAAAAAAAGTCAGTACTACAAACAATTCAAATAAAGTATGCATATATAGGTTACTTTAATATCATAATAATGTGAATTAATTTTGGAAATTCTTCCATTTTTATTTGCCTGTTTGTGTTTCTTGTGTAGTTACCCATTTGTATAAAGGGGAAAGTACAATCATAATTCTGTAACTCTTTTCTGTCAACCTGATGAAATAAACAAGGTAATTAATTCTTCCTGAGTCAGCTTTCTTGGAAGACTAGGATTACATAATGGAATACTCTAAAAAGTTTATATATCCTCACTTTTAAGGACACAGACACCAATAAAAGAATAGGGGGAAACTGTCAACATCCAAAATGATCTCACGTGAGAGCAAGTGAAAAGTACAAACCTCGGTGAGTTTGCCACAGATTGTGCATCTCGATTTATTTAGAGCTCCTTTAGCAGGACTCTGCTTGTCCTCATAGAGAGACAGGCAAGATGTACTACAAAATTCTTGGAAGGATTCACTTGAATCTACTTGAGCAACAATTGTTCCTTTCATTGTAGTTATATCTCTGAAAAATAAGACGTACAACTTAAAGTTCCATTTCAAAAGTAACTAAAAATTAAAGTTGTAACTGATATTTTTAATTTCCACAGACTAATTCATGGAAATCAAACATCATTTTTAGATTCAGGAGATCACTTTTAGTATAAAATATGTACTCTTGGAAAAAAAAAGATCAAAAAGTCGCCGGGCAGTAGTGACACATCCATTTAATCCCAGCACTCGGGAGGCAGAGACAGGCACTATGAATTCGAGCCCAGGCAGGACTACAGAGTGAGTTCCAGGACAGGCTCCAAATTTACAGAGAAACCCTGTCTCAAAAAACAAAAGATTAAAAAGTCAAAACAGCCAGTGGTGGGGAATGCCTTTAAACCCAGCACTGGGAGTAAGAAGCAGGTGGTTCTTTGTGAATTCGAGGCCAGCCTCTTTCCTGCCAAGACAGGCAGGAAAGATACACAGTGAAACCCTTTCACACACACAAAAAAAAAAATTATACACACACACACAAAAAAAAACAAAAGTAAAATTATTTGATTCTGTCACTAATACTTTATCTTCACATGCACTAACAAGGCTTTAAGATTGGAAAAACTAAAATTACCATAGTTGCATTAAATTAAAGTCAAAGACTAATTTACTTCAACTGATAATACCAGTTCAATTCCCCTCCCCAACTAATAGGCAAGCATTAAGACTCCTAGATTATGGGAATTTAACATCAGGAGATGTAAGTATTTTCTACTTAAATGCACCACTTGGCAGGCATGGCGGCTCACATCATTAATCCAAATACTTAGTTGGGGAGAGCTTGGGGAAGTGGGAGGGTGGAGATGGAGAAAGGACGAATATGGGAGCAGGAAAGAAGATATCTTAATTAAGGAAGATATTTGGGGGTTGGCAAGAGGCCTGGCTCTAGAGGGGTTCCCAGGTGTCCAGGGGTATGTCCCCAGGTAGGACCCTGAGCAGCGGAGGAAAGGGTGCTGAACTGGCCTTGTCCCATAGTCAGATGACTATCTTGAATATCACCATAGAACCTTCGTCCGGGGACGAAGATGGAGAGAGAGACAGAAAACACATTGGAGCACTGGACTGAGATCCCAAGGTCCAGTTGAAGAGCAGACGATGAGCAAGGAAGTCAGGACCGGGAGGGGTTGGTCCGCCCACTGAGACAGTGTGCCTGAGCTAATGGGAGCTCACCAAAGCCAGCTGGACTGGGACTGAACAAGCATGGGATCAAACTGGACCCTCTGAATGTGGCTGACAATGGGGGCAGACGGAGAAGCCAATGATAATAGCACTGAGATTTGTCTCTACTGCATGTACTGGCTTTTTGGGATCCTAGTCTGTTTGGATGCATACCTTCCTAAGCCTGGATGGAGGGGGGAGGTACTTGGACTTCCCACAGGGCAGGGTACCGTGTCCCCTCTTAGGACTGGAGGGGGAAGAGAGAGGGTATGTGGGGGAGAGGGAGGGAAATGGGAGGAGAGGAGGAAGTAGAAATTTTGAATAGTATTATTTATAAAGCAATAAAAAATAAATTAAAAAAAAATAGTTAGATGGTAGAGATAAAAAGCATCAGGAGTTCAAGGCCCTCAGTATACAGTCAACCTAGAGTACATAGACCCTAAATTATAGAATGAATTAATGTATAAATAAATAAAATGATAGGTAAATACAATAAGGGGGCATGCACCTGTAATCCCAGTACAATGGAGAAATAGTGTGACTGCCATAATTTTGAAGCCAAAATGTCTTATATAAAGTTCTAAGATAGCATGGACTACAAAGCAAGAAATCTCAATAAATAAATAAATAAACTAAAAAAAGGCAAAAAATAGTACTACTATTGACTTTAAATTTAAATATTAAATTTCTAGACTATTACAGCATTTAAGTATATTGTAAAATAATCTAAACACTATAGAACAATTGTTTTTGTCCTTGGATTTACTATAAGAATAAAACACTAAGTCCTTATCAGAAGTTCAATACACCTAAAACTAGTTTCAGATTTGGGCAGCTCTGAGAGAGTACAAAAAAATCCACTTGACCCTCAATACAGTATATCATCCAGTTTTGTTTGCAATCATTGAAAACAGATCTAAAACAGGACAGAAACTCTTATTTTCAAGAATACCAAAAAAAAAAAAAAAATTAAAAGTACCTGGGTCATAAAACTACATTTTGACAACAGTCAAAAAAAAAACTCAAATATGTAGAATGTATCATATCTGTATCATAAGTGTAAGCACACAACTTTCTAACATTGTTAATATTCTTACAATTAATAATGCATTTAGTAGTAGAGTGCCTCTATAAGGTGAGGCTCTGGGCTTGATCCCTAGCACTGTAAATAAAGAAAAAAAAAGTAAATCAACATAAATATATTTATATTGTTATTATATTATATAAATATTCACATTTTTGCAAGGGATTCATTGGAGATGACAGCCAAAATTACAAGGGCCTAAATAAATTAGTTCAAAACCTACCAAATAGGAAGCCCAATCTATAAGCTACCAGACTTTCAAAGTAGCTTGCCAAATTTTAAAACATGAATGAATTCATCTCTAAGTGTCTCAATGAAATTTCTAAAAAAAATTTATGATCATTATTTAACAACATGGAATGGTATGAAAGATTAATCTTACTTTTTACACATAACACAGAGTTTCTTTGGAGCAGGTTTATGAGAGAAAGAAGAAAGGCAGGTGGTTGAACAAAAGAGGTGAGCTGATCCTTTTCGTTGATAAGCTGTCTGCCCCTTCTGCAGAGGTTTCTTACAGTTTGCACAAGTGACTTTAACTGGTTTAGTGGGCTGCTGTTGAGCAGAAGGCTGGAATATCTGTTTAGGAAGTGAGGCCACTGGTGATAAAGAATCCACCCCTTGTTGTTTCTGGTTACGAGGAAATGATGCTGATTGGGAGATCCAGGAATCTAAAACAAAATATGGAGAAAAGATTAATCAAATAGGTATTTATAGACATAGAACTTTATTAGCAAAGAAATAGTTTTACTTTTCTAGTATGCCAAAGTTTATAATACTAATTAAAGCCACAAGTGATGGCTCATGCCTATAATCAACACTTGGGAAACTGAAACAGGAGTGCCACGAATTTAAGACAAGCCTGAGCTATAAAGTAAGACCCTGCCTCAGATGCTAATGAAGCAACAATATTTTGGGGGGTTTGTTTGTTTGTAATTGAGGCAGGGTTTCTCTCTGTGTAACAGTCCTAACTGTCCTGGAACTAGCTCTTGTAAACCAGGTTGGCCTCAACCTGACAAGAGATCCGACTGCCTCTGCCTCCCAAGTGCTGGGATTAAAGATGTGCACCACCACAGCCTTGCATGAAGCAACAATTTTGCAGAAGTAGGAGCATCTGTGGGTAAGATTGTCTGCTTTCTAGAAACAATACATTATAGTCTTAAAAATGGCAAGACAGTAAATTTAAATTGTTCTCATAAAAGAAAGGAAGTATATGGTGTGCTGTGTGATCAGCTTGATTTAGCCATTCCACAATGTACACATATTCCCAATCAACATGTTCTACATGATAAAAGCACATTTTTTTCTGATAATTTAAATAAAAAAGAATGGCCAGGCAGTGTTGGAGCAAACCATTAATCCCAGCACTTGAGAGGCAGAGGAAGATGGATCTCTGCAAGCTCAACACAAGCCTGGTCTACACAGCGAGTTCCAGGACAGCTAGTACTGTTGCACAGAGAAACCCTGTCTCAAAAAATAAAAAGAATGGAGCTAAATAGATTAAGTTGGTAATGTACTTGCTACACAAGCATGAGAATCTGAGTTGAACAGAACTCACAGATTTTATTGTTTTCTTTGCTTGCTAGGTTGTTCTATTTTGTTTTTTAAAAAAGCAAGCCAAGTGGGTAGAGAGATGGCTTGGAGATTAAGAGCACTGGTGGCTCTTGCAGAGGTCCTGAGTTCAATTCCCAGCAACCACATGGTAGCTCACAAGTACTAAAATAAGATCTGACAGGTAGAACAATGTATGCATAACAAACAAATCTTTAAAAAAAAAAAAAAAAAAAAAAAAGGCCGGGTGGTGGCAATGCCCGTCTTATCCCTGCAGTCAGGAGGCAGAAACAGAGAGGCAGAGGCAAGCAAATCTCCAAGGTCAAGGCCTGTCTGGTCTACAAAACAAGTTCCAAGACAGCTAGGACTGTTTCTTTCCTGGGAGGGGAGGGGAAGGTTGAAGCAAGCTAAGTAAGGTACACACTCATAATCCCAGTGCTGAGTTCCAAGGGTTCACTGGCCAGCCAGCCTAGCCGACTTAGTGAGTTCCAGGCAAATAAGAGATCTTGTCTCAAAGAATAAGACAGACAGTGACTGAGGAACAATACTCAAGATTAACCTCTGGCGTCCAAAGGACTGCACATGAACCCTCCACAAACACCCGTTCACATATACACAACAAAGCAATAAGTAAAAATAAATTTGCATTCTGCCCCTTCTAAGATTGGTGTACCACTTAGAAAACTGTGTTTCACTCTTCTTTAAACTAGAAATAGCACCAAGCATTAAATGTGGTAATACAAGTAATAAAGCACAGTGACTAGCATGCAGGAAGCACTAAAAAATATGTCACTGGCTATGAGATAGGAAGTGCAGACAGAGAAATAGATAACGAGGCATGCTAGCAAAACTTGGAGACTTCTTTACCTACAAAAATATTTAAGAGTGATTTCTTGGTTCTGATCCATTCTATCAGCCTAATGGTTTCAAGCATAACGCTCTTCAATTTAAAAAATAATGAAAGATGGTGATGTAGTTCAATTGGCAGGGTGCTCCCCAAGCATGCATAAAGCCCAGGCTTAGTCCTCAGCACCACAAAACATAGGCACAGTAACACAAGTTTATAATCCCAGCACGTGGAAGGTAGGAACAGAAGAATCCAAAGTTCAAAGTAATGGAGCTGAAGCAATAGCTCAGCTGTTAAGAACACTGCTCTTAGCCAGGCAGTGGTGGCACACGCCCAGCACTCACATCTGTGAGTTTGAGGCCAGCCTGGTATACAAGAGCTAGTTCTAGGACAGGCTCCAAAACTACAGAGAAACCCTATCTCAAAAAGTCAAATAATAATAATAATAATAATAATAATAATAATAATAATAATAA
>NW_026068180.1:77276-108120 GCF_014885135.2 Alexandromys fortis
GACTCCTAGTATTAAAGCATGCATCTCAAGGCCTGACTTTAAAAAAAAAAAAAAAAAAAAAGAAACAGAAAACAAAAATAAGCCAAAATCACTGGGCAGCGATGGTGCATGTCTTTCAGATCCCTGAGTACCAGGCCAGCCTGGTCTACAGAGTGAGATCCAGGACAGCCAGGGCTATAGAGAAACCCCGTCCCAATAAACAAACATACATGCAAATAAATGACAATAAAATGCTTAAGCATATTAAGCTTAAAGAAGAGGACTTTTAACACAAGTTTCAGGAGACAGAGGCAGATAGACCAAGAGTTCCAGGCCAGCCAACAATACAAAGTGAGGTCCTGTCTCCAAAAGCATACTGTATAAACAAGGGCATCTATTTTATACTTATATAGGGGAAATGGTGCTTTAAGATTATATTTGGCTTCATGACTGTAGAAATAATGTATTTCTTTAAATAACAGCCCTTATATTTCTCTACTTCCAGGTTTTCACTTTCTCCAATATTTAAAAACATTTTAGGAATTGGCAAGAATGGTAATTACTTATCTAAGCCCTTAGTTTTATATAAAGAGATAAAGAGGCAACCACTACATTTTCCCAAATAACACCAGTAGAAGAACTGGTATAAATAGCAAGACTTTTATAACACTTTTTTTAAGTCAGGGTGGCCTCAAACTCTATGTACTTGAGACTGACAATGAATTACTGATCCCTTCTGCCTTTAGTTTCCCCAATACTAGGAATACAGATTAGCACTATGGTACCTAGGTAGTTTTCCTACTCTTAATCTATTCTTCTCTATTACTAATGAAAACAGCCCCAAAATGCAAGAGCTAATTAAAAACTACATCAGTGTGATTATATTTTAAGTTTGTTTTTTAACAACTAGAAGTCAGCTCTCCTCTTCTACCACGTGAATTCCAGGAATGGACTTCAAGGGGTCAGGCTTGGTGGCATGGGTATTTATTCACTGAGCTATCTTGTCAGCCTCTACATTTTTCTTAAGTACATCTTGCATACCTTTATATAATAAATATGCAAATAGTAGATAATGTTATGACCCATCAATATTCCTGAAGAAACGTATAACAAAATTATGTACACAGATTATAAGACCTTTATATAATAAAGTATAAGATACATACATAGATTACTATAACTTTATATAGTAAGTAGTATACAAACAGTACATAATTTTATGATCCATCAATATTCCTGAAGAAAAATATAACAAAATACATAGATTACTAAGAGTAATTAAATTTTAAAAACTAGAATTTAATTTAACTAGTTTAATTCTAGTTAAACAAGAATATCAAGATTTGACATGAATGTTTATCAAACTTTAAGAACTATTGTGAGGGATGAAGGATGGCTCAGCAGTCAAAACCACTTGGTGCTCTTGTCAAGAACCCATGTCAAGAGGTTAACACCTACCTATAACTTCAGCTCCAAATGATTAGATGCACCCTCTGACCTCTATAGGCACTTGCACACACACACATGCACATAACAAGACAGGCACGTAATGGCCGGGCAGTGGTGGCGCATGCCTTTAAGCCCAGCACTCGGGAGGCAGGGGCAGGTGGATCTCTGTGAGTTCAAGGCCAACCTGGTCTACAAGAGCTAGTTCCAGAACAGGCTCCAAAGCTACAGAGAAAGTGTCTCAAAAAACAAAAACAACAACAACAACAAAAAAGGTATTATTTAAAAGGAATATTGTAGAGATTCCAAACCGTAACTATACTATGCTCTCAAAATTACATATATTATCAATTAATTCACTTTTATTTTGAGACAGGGTCTCACAATGTAGCCCTGGCTAAAGTAATCGATTCTTCTTAAAGGTGATAACCAACATTATTATTTGTATATTCATACTAATATTAACATACTTATAATGACTATATAATAGAAAAACTGCTATTCTATGACAGGCAGTGGTGGTGCATGCCTTTAATACCAGCACTCAATAGGCAGAGACAGGCGGATCTCTGTGAGTTCCAGGACAGCCAGGGCTTTTACACAAAGAAATCCTGTGTCGAGGGGAAAAGAAAAAAGAAAAATATACTAATAAATACATGGTGGCAATATAAACTTGTAAGAGTGTTCTGGAAAGCCATTAGGCAATATATGTCATAAGTCAAAAATGCTCAAGCTGGGACTATGGCTCAGTAGAGTCTGTACAGCAGATCCCTAACACTGCAAAACTTAAGGATGAGGAAGTGAGATGGCTCAGAGCTAAGGCACTTGTCAATAAGTCCCAGGTCCAACAAGACAAAAGGAACTCCCATGTTTTGTCTGTGACCTGGCTAATTTTATGTTAACTTGACAAACAAGCTCAAGTTATCTAAAAAAAGGGACTCCCAAGTGAGAAGAACATCTCCATAAGATTTATCTATAGGCAAGTTTAATCACTGTCTGACATGGAAGGGCCCAGCTCATTGCATGAGTTGTGCCATCCTTGGATAGGTGGTCCTGAGGTGTTTTAAGAATACAGGTTAACCAAATCAGGAGAGAGCAAGTCCATAACCAATACTATATATAGCACGACCTCTTCACCTCTTCATGCATGTGGAGACAGACACAGAGAGAAATTGAGACAGAAACAGGCATATCTACGTGCAGAGCAGAGAAAGAGATGAAAGAAGAGAAATACATTGTAAACAGGCCAGTTTTATATGTTGGTTGGTTTGGAGAGTGAGCTTTTTGAGATAGTATCTCACTGTAGCTTAAGAAGCCCTCAAATGTGCTACCTGGCAAAGGAAGGCTTTGAATTCCTCATCTTTCTGCCTTTATCTCTTACAGGTATGTGCCACTACACCCAGCTAAAGCTAGAGTGCTAGAGTTACAATAATCTCTGTATAGTAGTATTCTTCAAAGAGAAATAGATTAAAGGAAGACCCAACAGTTAAGAATTATACCAACTTTCAAAAATGGTAAGGAATAAAGTGATTAATGAAAATACTGGGATAAAGTAAAATAAAATAAAAAACTAACACTAGCAGGGTGGTGGTGGCACACGCCTTTAATCCCAGCACTCGGAGTCAGAAGCAGGCAGATCCTGAGTTGAAGGCCAGCCTGGTCTATAGATTTCCAGGACTGCCAAAGCTACACGGAGAAACTGCCTCAAAAAAAAAAAAAACTAACACTAGATAGGCAATCAAAAATGAATACAAGGCGTGTATACTGCCACTCACTTTTAATCCCAACACTTTAGAGACAGAGGTAAATAGATCTCTGTGAGTTCAAGGTCAGCCTGGTTTATGCAGCAAGTTCCAGGCTAGTCAAGGCTATTTAGTGAGACCCTGGTTCAAAAGAACAAAGATAATTACAAGCAAACAAACCACAAAGACCTCAAAGTCATTGAGTTGAATACAGTAAATGTGTGCATGTCAATCATCTCTTAAAATAGTTTAAAAAATGAAAAAGAGGCCTGGCAGTGATAGCAAATGCCTTTAACAATAGCACTAGAAGCCGGGCTGTGGTGGCACACGCCTTTAATCCCAGCACTAGGGAGGCAGAGGCAGGTGGATCTCTGTGAGTTCGAGGCCAGCCTGGTGGTCTACAAGAGCTAGTTCCAGGACAGGAACCAAAAGCTACGGAGAAACCCTGTCTCGAAAAATCCAAAAAAAAAAAAAAAAAAAAAAAAAATAGCACTAGAAAAGCAGAGACAGGCGGATCTCTGTGAGTTAAAGGTCAGCCTGGTCTACAAAAGCTAGTTCCAGACAGACAGCTAGAACTACTACAAGAAATTCTGTCTCAAAAAAAAACAAAAATAAACATAGACAAACAGACAAACAGATAGGTCAGTCCTGGGTTCTATTCCCAACAATCACATGGTGGCTCGCAACCATCCATAATGAGATCTGATGCTGCCTTCTGGCCTGCAGGTCTACTTGCAGGCAGAACACCATACACATAATAAATAAATCTTAAACAAAAATCAAAACAAGAGAGAATATAAGTGCAAATTTATTATATAGCGGTCTTAAGGATGTTATTAATCTTTTAATTTACATATTCAACCACTATTACATATTAGCAAAAAGTAATATATAGCAAGGTGTTATATTTATATTATTTTTAATCCACTAAACATAAAATCATATTATTAATATTATACTTCACAAATAATACTACACAGTTGTTTAACAACATTAAAATTTCAAATTTTGATGTCAACAGAACTAAAACATTTTCTATATGAAGATATTAAACAAGGCAATGCCTCTTACTACTGGGAAAGAACGATCACACAAAATATTAAATTATTTGTGTGAAATAGAGAATGACTACTTACCAGGGTTATGATGAGGTGCAGACTCTCCATTCTGAAATACATCTCCTGCAACATTCATCCTACCAGGATTAAAAGGTCCTACTCCAGACTTGGTCTGTGAAGTTAAAGATGGGGTGTATGTTTGCATATTAACACCAAAGTTACTTGACTGAAGTCCATTAGAGACATCTCCCAGGTTGGTATTATGCAGTGATGTCACATGAGTAATCATTAAGTTCATATCTCTCCCATCAGTACTTTCTAGCTGGCCATCACTCACAGAGCTTATGCCTGTTTCTAATGTTGTAACATTAGCGATCTGAATTTCAGAGTCTGGTTCTGTGGTAATACCACTATTACCCATTCCTGTGTTTACCTTACTTCTTGAAAAAGTGGAAGTAGAGAAATCCACATCATTCGTTCTGTTTTTAGTTTCAGAGGGTCTCCTTTCAATAAAATGTGAGGAGTTCTTCTCTTGCCCTTGATTTGTTTCCATGTCCTCTTCATCATCAATGACAATTGTCTCACTCACACTGCCCTTCTGAGAAGTCAACTCTTTCGAGGAAGGAAGGATTTTGGGATCATTTCCTTGTAGTTCTTCAGTTTTTGAAGATGTAAATGTTATGGTTCTTTGATCAGCAACCAAAGGTGCAGAAGATGGAGGAGGTTGTACAGGTTCAATAAAAACAACATCATCATCATCTTCCACTGATGAATTCTGAAACTTACTAGATCTAGATACTAAAGGATTCGAAGCGCCACTAAATGAATTTCCTACGTTCGTGAGACTAGTTGCCATGGCTGTACTTCCTAATAAAACAGGAGTTTGTTCAGTCAATTCTAATGTTCCCACTGAACTTGTGTCCATGCCAAAGAACCTGTTGAGGAAAATGAAATATATATGTAAGTATGTGACTTCATTTTTAAAGATGCATTTGTTCTCTGTTATAAGACTGCTGTAATTATCTTCTGTGGTCTCAAGCGGTTCATAGTTTACATATCCATATAGCTACAAACAAGGGAACAAGGAACACAGCCAATTCTCAGTAACCATGTGTACTACATTCACTCCCACTTTCTTTCCAGAGATACACTATTTACTCCATAAAGTTTACCCAAAATGTAAACAGTAAGTGCCAGCAGAAAGTCCAAAACTAACATGACAACTTCAGGTATCTTCCTCTACTGCTATCTACTTTTTTTTTTTTTTTTTTTTTTTTTTTTTTTTTTTTTTTTTTTTTTTTTTTTTTTTTTTTTTTTGAGTTGGAATCTTTCACTGAACATGGAACTCACTGGAATTTTGGTCCTTGCACATTCGGAAACCTTTTACTGTTAACAAAAATTTTCACAACCATCCAATTTAAGAAGGTTGGCAGGCCCTACCTAGAGCCTCCAATGTGGTACTGCTGACACCTTGATATGATTCCAATGAAATGGATTCCAGATTTCTGGCCCCTAAAACTATCAGGATAAATTTCTGTTGTTTTAAGCTACCAACTTTATTATGGTTGTTGTTGCAGCAGCCACAGGAAACCCATATACTCCACTTCTCTGTTCAATCATCTCCCAAAACAATTTAATTTGTATCCTGTGTTAATGATTAAGAAATTGCAGGCCAGCCCAGCGATGGTGGCGCACACCTTTCTTTAATCCCAGCACTTGGGAGGGAGAGGCAGACGAATCTCTCTGTGTGTTAAAAGGCAAGCCTGATCTACAGAGCAAGTTCCTGGACTAGCTCCGTAGCTACCGAGGAACCCTGACTCAAAGAAAAAAAATTATATACACATATACTTTCTTAGAGAACCTAATTTGTCCACATACACAGTATGAACACACAAGGCTCTAAACTCAAAAGTCCAGGCCTTCCAATGCTCTGCTACATTCAACTATTTCTATTCATTTGTTGCTTTTAAAAAGGTTCTTTTTTTTTTCTTTTGGATTTAATGAAGTATTGCTAGCGGTAGCCAGTTTTGCATGGTGAGAGATGTCAGACTTTTGAAAGGTGTGTAGGCTGATTTAAAACCAAACCCTGAACCCTTTTAAAGAACAATAACACATATTTTACATGGGAAAAAAAAAAAAAAAAAGAAAGGATCTCACTCTGTAACCCAATCTAGTTTTTACATTATGGCAATCCTGTATCAGCCTAAAGTATCGGGTTAGCAGGTATGTGTCATCCCACCATATCCAGCTACAATTAAAATTGTCTGACAACCTAACCTAATGCCTACCTACTATGTTGAAGCCAAAAAGAAGGCAAAGCTAAAAGCAAACAACAGATTCAACACAATGCCCATCCAAATTTCAGCAAAATTCTTGACAGACCTTGAAAGAACAGTATTCAACTTCATATGGAAAAGCAAAAACCCAGGATAGCCAATAAAAGAACTTCTGGATGCATCCCAATCCCTGACTTCAAACTTTACTACAGAATTACAGTACTGAAAACAGCCTGGCAAAAGAACAGACAGGAGGACCAATGGAACTGAATAGAAGACCCGGATTTCAATCCATACATCTTCAAACACCTGATCTTTGACAAGAAAGCAAAAAATATCAAATGGAAAAAAGAAAGCATATTTAACAAGTGGTGCTGGCATAACTGGATATCAACATGTAGAAGAATGAAAATAAACCCCTATCTATCACTATGCACAAAACTCAAATCCAAATGGATCAAAGACCTCAACATAAAGCCACACTGAACCTCATAGAAGAGAAAGTGGGAAGTACACTTGAATGCATTGGCACAGGAAACCACTTCCTAAATAGAACCCCAGCAGCACAGACACTGACAGAAACAATTAATAAATGGGACCTCCTAAAACTGAAAAGCTTCTGTGAAGCAAAGAACACAGTCAACAAGACAAAATGACAGCCTACAGAATTGGAAAAGATCTTTACTAACTCCACATCAGACAGAGGTCTGATTTCCAAAATATACAAAGAACTCAAGAAATTGGACACCAAAAGATCACATAATCCAATTTAAAAAAAAAAAAAAATGGAGTACAGACCTAAAAAGAGAACTCTCAACAGAGGAATCTAAAATGGCTGAAAGACACTTAAGGAAATGTTTAACATCCTTAGTCATCAGAAAAATGCAATCAAAACAACTCTGAGATTCCATCTTACAACTGTAAGAATGGCCAAGATCAAAAACACTGATGACAACTTATGCTGGAGAGGATGTGGGGGAAAGGGAACACTTCTGCATTGCTGGTGGGAGTGCAAGCTGGTACAACCCCTTTGGATGTCAGTGTGGCAATTTCTCAGAAAATTAGGAAACAATTTTCCTCAAGACCCAGTAACACCACTTTTGGGTATATATCCAAAGATGCTCAATTTTGCCACAAGGACATGTGCTCAACTATGTTCATAGCAGCTTTGTTTGCCATAGCCAGACCTGGAAACAACCTAAATGCCCCTTAATCAAAGAGTGGATATGGAAAATGTGGTACATTTACACAATGGAGTAATACACAGCAGAAAAAAATAACAACAGCTTGAATTCTGCAGGAAAATGGATGGAGCTAAAAAACACTATTTTGAGTGAGGTAACCCAGACACAGAGAGAGACAATTATCACCATGTACTCACTCATGGATGGTTTTTAAACATAAAGCAAACAAACCTACAAACCACAATCCCAGAGAATTTAGACAACAATGCAGACACTAAGAGAGTCTAATGTAGATCTAATCTACCTGGAAAGTAGAAAGTATAAAAAGATAAGATCTCCTGAGTTAACTGGGAGCGTGGGGACCTTGGGGGAGGGGAGAAGCAGTGAGGGAAGCAGAGAAAAATATAAAGCTCAATAAATAATAAAAAAAACTAGAACAAATACAAATGAAGATGAGATTGTGTGCACAAAAAAGAGAGAGAGTAAGAGACAGCATAATTCTCAAGAAATTTTGAGACCTTAGAACCGAAAGAGGTCAATGGACAGGTGGGGGGTTTAGAGAGCATACACTGTAGGTAGGCTTATAGACCTGACAGAAGTTGAAGTGATTTATAGATGATAGCTTTATTTTCAGAGGATATTACTAAAGAGACAATAACTATACAAGTATTTGTATGTAAGTACATTCATGAGTGTACACATATACAGGCATGCATAAACATGTGTGCAGAGGCCTCTTGTGGTAACCTTAATGTAACTGGCCCCCATAAGCTCATAGGGAAGGACAGACACTATTAGGAGGTATGTCTTTGTTGAAGGAGGTATGTATGGCCTTTCTGGAGGAAGAGTATCACTATGAAAGTAGGCTTTGAGGTCTCATCTATGCTCAAGCCACACCCAGTGACTGAGTTCACTTCCTGCAGCCAGTCAAACAAGATGTAGGACTCTCAGATACAGCACCATGTCTGCCTGCATGCCACCATGTCTTGCCATGATGATAGTAAGCCTCTGAAAATGTAAGCTGCCCCAATTAAGTGTTTTTTCTTTATAAGAGCTGCCATGTTCATGGTGTCTCTTCACAGCAATAAAAACCCTAAGGCAGCTCTTTATCTTATTTTTTAAAATAAAATTTAGTTTTATTTATATGTATGTGTCCTAAGTGCATGCCACATATGTGTGGATACCCACAGAGGCCAAGAGAGGGCTTCAGATTCCCTGGAGTTGGAGTTACAGGTAGTTGTAAGCTGCTCAAAGTGGGTGCTAGGAACAAACTCCTCTGGAAGAATAAGAAGCACTCTTAATCACTGAGTCATCTCTCCACCTTAATTTTTTTAAAGATTTATTTATTATATATACAGTGTTCTGCCTGTATGTATGCCTTCACACCAGAAGAGGGCACCAGATCTCATTATAGATGGTTGTGAGCCATCATGTGGTTGCTGGGAATTGAACTAAAGACATCTGAGCCGGGCGGTGGTAGCGTTTGCGCCTTTAATCCCAGCACACGGGAGGCAGAGGCAGGCGGATCTCTGTGAGTTCGAGGCCAGCCTGGTCTACAAGAGCTAGTTCCAGGACAGGCTCCAAAGCTACAGAGAAACTCTGTCTCGGAAAAAAAAAAAAAAAAAAGACATCTGAAAGAGGTCAGTGTTCTTAGCCTCTGAGCCATCTCTCTATCCCCTTCATCTTAATTTTTAGACAGAATCTCTTGCTTAACCTAGAGCTCATCAAATGGACTAGAGTTTCAGAGCTACTGCTATCTCTACCTCTCCTCTGCTAGGATGGCAGACACATACCACCACGCACAGCTTATGTGGGTGTTTGAACTCAGGTCCTAATACTTGCACATTTGTGCAACAAACATTTTTTCATCTGAGCCATCACTCCAGTCCCTGGTGGTGAAAACCTTAAAAACCTAGCTTAAAACTATAAAGTGCAATAGCAAAATGTGTAGTTAGTTGGTGATAAAGAAAAAAAAAAACTTTATTCCAAACACAGTTGAAAAGTATAAACTGAGCAGCTGTTAACTGGTCAAGAAATCAAAATTTTACAGTGACAGCAACTTACCAAGAGTGTCTAGCAGTGCTGCTAGATACCAGTGCTAATAGAGTGGCTATACAGAGATAAACTTTCCCACTTAAGAATTAAGAATTCATAAAATCACCCCAGGGCTTTGTAAATGGAAGATCTTCATTCTAAATGTTAAAGACAACTCGGGTTTAAAGGATCTAAGTGCTTTATTACTATGTATACTATAAGCAGAAAGGCTTAAGGCCAGTCTGGGCTACATGAGACCTTGTCTACTAACACAAGCAACAAAAACAAAACCTCTTCAATCAGTAAGGAACAGAGAAACATCAACAAAAAAATGGAGAGGGGACAAACTAAGTCCAAATTCATAATGGAAGAATAATAATAAAAAATACTGTAGAAATAAATAACAAAATAGAAAAAAAAACAAAAACAAAGATCAATTCTTTGGGGGTAGAAAAAAGCCTCAAAATACTAAAAAATGGGGATGTAATTATCAACTTCACAGAAATAAAATTTTTAAAGATTACCATGAGATTCATTATATGCCAAACTGGATAACAAGGATGAATAGAAAAGGGGGGGAAATTCTTAAATTCATAGGAAGGAAGACTATGAAATCTAAGTAGACCTAAAACAGGCAAGTTGATTAAGCCAATAAGTCAGTAATCAGAAACATCTCAGGAAAAAATAAGGTTAGGACAGATAACTTACTTATGAATTCTATTAACATTTCAAAATAACCAGCAACCATTCTTAAACCACTCCCAAAAACAATGAAAAGGGGAACATTTTCAAACTCCCCCTTTCAATCCAGAACTACCTGAATATATAATTCTGGCAAACACCTTACAGGCAACTTATAGTAATCTTTACAAAGACAAATCCATGCTATGTTTGGTGACACAGGCCTTTACCACCAACATTGGGAGGCAGAGTAAGGAGGATCTCAGTGAGTTAGAGACCAGGACGGTCTGTCTATCAAACTCAAGGATAGCCAAGACTACAGACTACCTACCCTGTCTCCAAAAAACAAACAAAATAACAAAAGCAGATCCAAAAGTCCTTAACAGAGAAGTAACTAGATGAATGGATAAAGAATATAATATACAGAAAGTATATTCTAGCACGAAGAATAGGATCCTGTTATTTAAAGGAACATGGATGAACTAGAGGAAAACATGCTAAGTAAAATAATAACTGTTCCTGTGCTTTCTTTCATATATGGAAACAAAAATAAAGATGACCTGAAGGGAAGAAAAAAAAAGTCACAAAACTGGTCCTTTCCTTAGACCATGTACGATACATTAATAAATCTCAAAAAAAAATTAAGATCTAAATAGAAGCCACCTGAAACTCTTGGAAAGAGAAAACTTCATGCCACTGGATTTGTCATTCATTTTTTTGGATGACATCAAAAACACAGGTAAGAAAAAACATTAGACTGATCAAAATTTACAGTATTTGTGCAAGAATTATTACCAAGAAAATAAAGACAATGCCAAGAATATAGAAATAAATGTAGGTAGGTTCCACAATACTCCCAACATATTTTTTAAATAAACACCATGCGTAAATAAAACACTCAAACTACCAAAATCCAAATCAAATGATTCTCCAACATTATCAGCCATTAGGCAAATGTACATGAAACCAAGAGATCTCAACTTGATGGTATATTATCTGTAATCTCAGCAAGAGCTTCAGGCCAGTCTGAGCTACATTTTACTACCTGTCTCAAGGTGGTGGCAAGCTCTTTAAATCCAGCACTGTGAAGCAGAGGCAGGTGGATCTAAGTTCAAGGCCAGCCTGGTCTACAAAGCTAGTTCCAAGACAGTCAGGGCTACAAAGAGAAACCCTGTCTCAAAAAATTTAAAAAAGCTCAATGTATGAAGAAATCTCAATATTTTAAAAGCTGTGTTATACTTGTATGTGTGCGCATGTGAGTGTGCATGTACGTGGGTGTGTACGTCTATGGATATGAGTGCACAAAAATGCATACAGTATGTACAGGTCAGAAGTCAGTTCCCTCCTTCCAACACCCAGGTCCTAAGTGTAAGCACCTTTACCTGCTGATCCACCTCACTGTCCAAGGCCCTCTAAGCAATTTTTTTACTTGAATTACTATGGGATCCAGCAATTGTATCACTGGATACATGTCCAAAAGGACACGAAGATAGAAATTCAATGCGACATTTGTACATCTATGTTTGTAGTAGTATTAGTCCAAAATGCTAAGAGGTTGAAGAAATCCAATGTCTACCACAGAATGAACAAAATATAGTATAGCTACAAAATGGAAAACCAAGCTGCAGTACAGAAGACCCTAGAATTGAGTACTATTAAAAAAAAATTGAGCCACCTATAATGGTTAGATTCATCTAAATGAAAAAGTAAAATGGTTGCTACGAGAGAAAGAAATGGGAAACTGTTTAATATTAGTTCTGGTTTTACAAAATCAAAAAGAAAGTTTCCCAAGATCTACTGCTGACATTAACACTAAGAGTGTCTCTCTGTCTCTGCTTTTGTCTGTCTCTGTCTCTCTCGTTGCTTTTGTTTTGGGGGAGAGAAGAAAGTCTCACACAGTCTAGGGCCTCTGCCTCCAAAGTGTTAAAAATACAGGTTTGGTTGTTTTGTTTGTTTTGTTTGGGGGGGGGGGACGTTCAAGACAGGGCTTATCAGGGCTTATCTGTATGACCCTGGCTATCCCAAACTCACTCAGAACAAGCTGCCCTTGAACTCAAGAACTGGGACCAAAGGCTTGCTCCACCACAGCCCCAACAGTATTTGAGCTGTACTCTTAAGAGAAAATATAGTGACATACACCTTTAATTTCAATGTGCAGAAAGCAGAGATGGTCTATATAGCAAGTTCCAGATTTGCCAGAACTACATAGTGAGACTTTGCCTCTAAAAAGAATTAGGATGGTAAAACATAGAGTGAGGGGTACATGCAGCTCAGTGATAGAATGCTTAACTAGCATTCCATAAGACCCTGAGTTCTCTCCAGCAGGAAGGCTATTACATGGGTTTTCCTAAGAATTGAAAAATGCTAAAGGGGAGAGGACACACATGTTTATAATCCCAGCATTTGGTTAATCTGGGAAGCAAGGGTAGGTGAGTCAGACCTTGAAGACCAGTCTTAGTTACACAGCAAGTCTGAGGCCAGCAAAGTTTGACTGGGACCCAGTCAAAAATAAAAAAATTAAAATAAAAAATTTAAACTTTAATAAAAGAGGTAATATCAACTTCCTTGTGCCCATTGAGGTGATACTTTTTTAAATTTTATGTGTATGTGTGTTCTGCCTCCAATTATGTCTGTGCACAATGCGTATGCCTGGTGTCCCCAGGTCAGAAGAGGGTATAGGATGATCCACTGGAGTAGGAGTTACAGATGGTTGTTAAGCCTCCATATGGGAGCTGGGAAATCAAAACCAATGCTCTTGATCACTGAACCATCTTCTGTCTAGTCTGTCATAATTTTTTTAAAGAAAAGTAACAAGTAACAAGGATACCCTAAAACTAGGGATTTTGTGCATGCCAATTAACTGTAAAATATTATAGTATGGTGGAAAAGTTTGACAGTTGTTCTAAATAGATAACATATGCCCTATTGATTTTATTCATTTCACACACACACACAAAACAGTACTGAAAGCAAAGAATCAAATGGATAGTAGTAAAACAATCATAGGAACATTTTTATAAGTATCAAAAAGTATAAACAATGTTAATGACTAAATTATAAATAAGCAAAAAAGTTGTACTATATGCTCAGAGTTGTACTCATCCTTGAAAATGAATTAAATTCTGATACACACAACAGCTCTGAAAATATTGTACTAAGTAAAATAACTCAAACACAAAAAGACAGAAAATAGTAGAGTACCTGCCTAACAGGCATGAGGCCCTGAGTCTGATCTTCACCACAGCAAAGACAAAAACAAACAGTAAATTTTATTTTAACATATTTTACAGAAATACACGGTTTTGTTTGTATCTTTTTGAGAAGGGATCTTAACTCTGCAGCACAGGCTAACTTAGAATTCACTATGTAGTCCAAGTTGGCTTCAAACACTGGTGGATCCTCTTACCTCAGCCTTCAAAGTACTAGGAATACAGGTATGAACTACAACATAAGATCAACACAAGGATAGCTCAGTAGTTGATTTAAGTTCCATTACCAACATCCATGTCAGACTGACCTGTCTTTAACAGCTTCAGGCAGATTTCTGAAAGCATGGTGTACATACATACAAATACACACAAACAAAATAATTAAAAATAATAAAGTAGAAGCTTCAGATGATTTAGTGAGTTAAGAAGACATGTTTATGTTAAGGCCGGATGGTGGTGGTGCATGCCTCCCAAGTGCTAGGATTAAAGGCATGTGCTGCCACCACCACCACCTGGCTGTCACAGGAATTTTTAAAGAAAAAAGTAGAAGACAACTAACTATATGGGCGAGGAAAAAAGACAATGACCAATGTGGTAGTTTGAATTTATTTGGCCCTCACAACCTCTTAGGGAGTGGTGCTATTAGGAGGTGTGGCTTTGGTAGAGTGTGGCCTTGTTGGAGGAAATGTGTTGGTGTGGCGACAGGCCTTGAGATTTCCTATACTCAGAGTCTCTGTAAACTTTCTGTTGCCTGCAAGATGTAGGAGTCTCAGCTATTGCTCCAGCACTAAGTCTGCCTGCATACCACCATGCTCTTCACCGTAATAGACTGAATCTCTGAAACTGTAAGCAAGCACTCAAATTAAATATTTATAAGAGTTGCCATGGTTCGGCTGCAGCGCACTCAGGGAGGCAGAGGCGGGTGGATCTCTGTGAGTTCGAGGTCAGTTTGGTCTACAGAGTAAATTCCAGGACAGCTGGAGATACAGAGAAAACCTGTCTCAAAAAAACACAAAAAAAATTGCCATGGTCATAGTGTCTTAGTGTTACTTTTAATAGCAACAGAAACGCTGACAACCAATTAAGGGGGAAAAAGATAACGCTGAAGTTTCTCCAATACGCCCACTCAAAAATCAGTACAGAAAATCTGTGACCAAATTAGAGGGCTTCCCTGAACATCAGCAAGATAGCCTGACACCATCTACCTAGAGACAACATCAGATCCAATAGGTTGAAAACTCATTCACCTTCCCATTCAGATTGCAAGCCATATATTTGTTTTAACTTGTGTTTCTGATTAACTAGTTTGAAACTGAGTTCTCAAGATCTTCTGGTGATGTCCAAATTTTGCTAAAGTTGTCCATAAAACTCAATTTTAGAATTTACATTTAATAGTTTATTTTATAGAAATGATATTTTAGAGACTACAGAAGAGATCTAAAGAACTAAAAAAAGTCCAACAGTCCATGCCCCCTTTGCGGTGCCTTCCTACAGGGCTCTCTAAAATTTCATCATCCAAAAGCTCTCTGAACCTTTCCCTTTAGGTTTTCCATAGAAGCTTGTGAACACTGATGATAAAGTTAACCTTCAACTCTTTCCCGTCCTCGTCCTCAGAGGTAACAGTTTTTGATTGAAAAATTCCAACCCTCTTATATGTACCCCCAGTCTAATTACCGGTCCCTTGCCCCACCCATATTCTGAAACCACCAAAGGCCTGCCAGTCATCAGAAAATCTTGACAGCATAGATATCACTCTGGAGATTCATAAACTTTAGGAGTACTAAGCCAGGAAGAGGAACCAACAGTACATTTCAGCTAAAAGTAAACATAAACTAGTGAAAATACCTACCAAAGAGAGCTAGAGAGATGGCTCAGCAGCTATAAACACTAAACTGCTGTTCCAAAGGATCCATATTATTCCCAGCACCAACATGGGTAACACACCACATCTCTTAATTGTCCAGCTCCAGAAAACCAGACACCCTCTTCTGGCCTCTATTGGCAACAGACATACACACAGCAATCAAGACATATATGCAGGCAAATCACCCATACACATAAAATATTAGAACTTCCTATGACTGGGAATAAAGGTGTGAGCCGCCACCACCACCTGGATTTGTTTCTGCATTGATCAACTCACAGATTCATTTGCCTGACTCCCAAACCATGGGATCAAAGTTGTGTGCCACTGCTGCCTGACCTCTAGTGGCTTAGTTTTGCCCTTCTGATCTTCAGGCAAGCTTTATTTATTAAAACATAAATAAAATACCACTATAAACTTGTATTAAATAAATACAAATTTAGACTCTAATGATCACTTATTACACTGAAAAAGATAAAAAGGCATATGTTACCTTTTACATTTTGGGTAAGATATTTATGTGTGTGGTTCTCTGTAAGAGCAGCAAGTGCTCTTAAACCACTGAGCCATCTCTCCAGGCCCCTTATAATGTCTTTTTGTTTTTAATTTTTTATTTATTTTGTAATATTTATTTATTTTTTTATTATGTATACAATATTCTGTCTGTATGCCTGAAGGCCAGAAGAGGGCGCCAGACCTCTTTTACAGATGGTTGTGAGCCACCATGTGGTTGCTGGGAATTGAACTCAGGACCTTTGGAAAGGCAGGCAATGCTCTTAACCACTGAGCCATCTCTCCAGCCCTTTTATTTATTTTTGACACAAAGTCTCACTATATAGCCTTGGCTAGCAGGAACTCAAGTAGAGCAGGCTGGCCTTGAATTCAGAGAGCCCCACCTGCCTCTGTGTCTGGAATTACAGGTGTGTGCTACCACACCCAGCTAATTGATACTTTTGGTAAGTATCTCATTCTAAATTTTAAACATAATCTCTATGAGATACAACCACCACCCTATCAAAAAACAGTGAAAGACTACCCCAAAAGAACTTTAATCCCAGCACTTGGGAGGTGAAGGCAGGGGCAGATGAATATCTGTAAATTCTAGGACAGCCAAAGCAACACAGAGAAACTTTGTCTTAAAAAAAAAAAAAAAACTGATAGAGAACAATGAGGGAAGACACCGAACATCAACTTTTGACTTCCACGTGTACACACACGTATGTACCAAATGTACATGTACATACACACAACACATACAATTCTGGCCATGAAGAAGAGCTTATTCTTGACCAAAGAAAGAAGTTATTATTTCTAATTTTCAATGGTCTGTTAGGAACTTAGAGACATAATACAGCTTCAGCTGTCAAGGTGACATAGCCTAGAGTAATCTAAGGGAAAGTAGCAGTTCAGGGACTGCTCAAATCAGATTGGCCTGTGCCATGTCTGAGGAATATTACTGACTTATGATGTGGGAGGGCCCAGCCCAATGTGGGCATCTCTGGGGCAAGAGGACCTGGGCCTAGTTTATCTAATGCCACACGGTGGTGGCACCTGTCTTTAATCCCAGCACTCAGGAGGCAGAGGCAGGTGTGGATCTCTGTGAGTTTGTGGTTAGCCTGTTCTACGAGTGCTAGTTCCAGGACAAGCTCCAAAGAAACAGAGAAACCCTGTCTCAAAAAACAAAAAAAAAAAAAAAAAAAGAAAGAAAAAAAAAGAATTTATGTAAACCAGGTGGTGGCAGCGCATGCCTTTAATCCCAACACCGGGAGGCAGAAGCAGGCCTGGTCTACAAGAGTAAGTTCCAAGACAGGCTCCAAAACTACAAAGAGACCCTGTCTCAGAGAAGAGGGGGAAAAAAAAGAATAAGTCAAATATTACAGTAAGAACCTGAACTGAATGATCAGAAAAGTGGCAGAGAAGCAACTAGTGACCTCCTCTCTTTCGTTCTTCAACCAAGGAAGGACGAGACCCTCTCTTCCCACCCTACTACTTCATGTGTCTTTCTGTCCTCAGTCCCCCAAAACCTCTATGGTTAATTTTAGTCAGCTAGTAGCTATCTTCGCCCTCTGATTCAAAGCGAATTTCATTGGCAGTCTAGGGAACATCAGAATGTGATCAAAATATCTGACATAATGGATTATTTAAGAAAACTAGATAAACCCAGCATAATGTTGCACACCCTTAATCCCAGCACTCAGAAGGCAGAGGTGAATATCTCTGTGAATTCAAGGAGAGCCTCGTCTATAAGTGAAGTTCCAAGAAAGTCAGGGCTGTTATACAGAGAAAGCCCCCTCTTTGAAAAATTAAGAGAGCAATAAAGAAAGAAAATCTAGATAGACATGAGCGAAGAGAAAAAAGGAAGGAAGACAGGAGGGAAGAAAAACTAGATAAACATGAGCTTGGGAGAAAGCCAGAAAGTAAGCAAGGAAGCAATGTTCCTACATAGTTCCTGTTTCCAGTTCACACCCCAACTTCCCTCGACATCTGATTCACAGAGATCCGATCCGCCTGCCTCTGCCTCCAGAGTGCTGGGATTAAAGGTGTGTGCAACCACACCAGGATTCGGCACCAAGTTCAGCTTAACCAACTCTCTTTTTACCATGAATTTAGCACTAGCAATGGAAATGCTCTGGCTATTGCTATGCTGAGAATGAATGAATGAATGAATGAATGAATGAATGAATGAATGATGTAGCTGTTCTAAAACTAAGATAACACAAGCTGAGGTTGTAGCTCAATGGTAGAGCTCTTGCCTAGCATGAGACCCTAGATTAATTCCCCATTGTGGCCAAAGAAAGGCAGGTAAGCAGAGAGAGAAAGAAAGGGAAAAAAAGAAGGAAGATGGACTACAGATATAAATTTCCAATTTCCAACTCCAAACACGTAAAACAGAATTTCCTGGATGGTATACAAAAAATAATGAACTGTATGTAATTGCTGCTCTGAACCGCATACTTCAAACTTGGGCACTTATCTAACAGCCTGGTTTTTCTCACTGGCAACTTTATGAGTTGTATGTATTCGGATCTGCGCACCTTTTAGACGAGTATGTTCAATTTGTAAAATCTTCATCCTATACTGCTAGTATTAGAAGGAAAATTAATCAACTAACGTTAAAATAAAAATTTACTAAACATGGACTCCAGGATATCTGTTTCCTAATGAGAAATATTCCAGAAAGAGAAAGATAGGAAGACAGACAGACACTCTTTCTCTCTCTCAAATTACCACTGTGGTAGCTCACAAATGGAATCCTAGCACTCAGACTGGGTTAGCAGTCTAAGCTTTTCTTATAATCCTTAAAGACACACAGCAAGAAGCAAATAATATGCCTAAGATTTCTTATAAGAAGTCCCTTTAACATAATAAAATACGTGTTAATGGTATCAATGAAATAGGACAGATAGCAATGTATAAAGAGATAAAATTAAAATATACCACAACTAACTCTTGACAACCAAGAGTTCCATCATTTCATGAATATTCTTTTCTATCACAGTAATACCAGAGCATCTTATTGAAGGCAAAGATGCACTTTGTCCCAACAGCACTGCTTGCATACTTCTGTACCTCACACAAGCAAAACAGAGGGACAGACTACAAAATGAACCCTGTTATACAATCTATGGTTCATATACATGCAAGCTGAAAACGCTCTTCTGCCAGCTTCTATGGAATACCAAAGTGCCAGACAAAGAACTGACTCACCAAATGAGGAACACAAAGCCAGGCCATGTCAGGTGGCGCATACCTGCAATCCCAGCACCTGGAATGCTGAGGGAGGTGAATCTGAGTTCACCGCCAGCTTGGTCTACAAAATGAGCTTCAGGACTATATAGTAAAACCTAGTCTGAAATAATAGTAATAACAATAACAAAATTTGCAGGCTAATCGGGACATACACTGCAAAAAATAATACTACTACAAACAGCCTCTATTGGTTGAGGCAGTAAAAAAAAAAAATCTAAATGAAACAGGCCATGCTGGCACATGCCTGTAACATCACCAATTAGAAAACAGGCAGAAAGAACAGCACATGGACATCCTGTGCTATACAGTGAATTCAAGGCCAGTCTGGGTCATAATCCTAGTCAAAATTAAATAAATAAATAAATAAATACGAGTTGAGTGTGAGTGTATTCCTATCCCCTTTATTTTTTCCAAGAAAGGGTTTCTCTGTATGGCCCTGGCTATCTTGGAGCCCACTCCATAGACCTTACTGGACTCAAACTCAAGAGATCCACCTGCCTCTGCCTCCTGAGTGCTGGGATTAATGGCATTCTCTTATTTTTTAAAAAGCCATTCAACAGGATTCAAGCACTTTTCTACTTCCAAGCAGGAAAAGATCATTTTGACTTAGTTTCATTTGAGATGTCATGAGAATCTTAAGGTAGAGCATGGTTGTTGATGTTGGGCTCCATCACCAATCATACTGCCAAGTTCAGACCTGGCTTTACTAAATATTACCCCGTATCTTTCTATGTCTATTTCCTCCTCTGCAAATTAAGAATCAAAAAGATATTCAAAAGGGAAAAATATTAGCTATACCACCAAGTTCTATAAATTAAATTACTTAATACACGTAAAAAAAATGTTTAACATTAGGCTGGAGAGATGGCTCAGCAGTGAAAGCACTTGTTCTTGCAGAGGATCCAAGTTCAGTTTCCAGCACTCACACAGTGGCTAACAACATCTCCAGTTACAGGGGATCCAATACCCTCTTCTGACATCCTTGGACACTAGATACATGTATTGTGCACATACATTCATGTAAACAAAATACTCATACACATAAGAAATATCAAAAGAGGGCTGGAGAGATGGCTCAGCGGTTAAGAGCACTGACTGCTCTTCCAGAGGTCCTGAGTTCAATTCCCAGCAACCACATGGTGGCTGCTCACAACCACCTATAATGAAATCTGGTGCCCTCTTCTGGCCTACAGGTAGGATACTGTATAAATAAATAAATCTTTTTTAAAAAGAATTTAAAAAGTTCAGTTCCCAGCAACCACATGATGGCTCACAATCATCTGTAATGAGATCTGGTGCCCTCCTCTGGTGGACAGGGATACACTGTATACATCACTAATAAATAAATCTTTAAAAAAATAGTTATCAAAAGAAGCTATAAATACAAAATATTATAACACACCTTTGAAAGTCTACAAATTACAACTCGAACTGTGCTGAGCTCAAGAATGTTTGGGACTAGGGATGTAGCTCGGTTGGTAGAGTATTTGCTAGCATGCAAGAAACATTGGGTTTGATTCCCAGCACCACATAAACTGGCAAGAAGGCATATACCTGTAATTTCAGCACTTGTAAAGTTGTGACAGAAGGGTCAAGTTCAAAATCACCTAGGCTAAGCGACAAAAGTTCAAGGTCAACCAGAGACTCAGACTCCACCTCAAAATAAGTGACAGAGCTAGCTAGCAAGATGGCAGAGTGGAGAGAGGTGCTTGTTTAACAACCTGAGCTGGCTCCATGGAATCTAGCAAGCCTCAGAGTAGAACCAACTCCAATACCTATCCTTACCTACACAGTGGTGCTGCGGCATGTGCACCCAACACAAATACATCAGATACACACAATAAAATCTTTAACAATTAAGAAGAGTGAGTAAATGGAAGATCAGTCAACACCGGAGAAGAAAGAGTAAGACTACACAGCTCCAAGCAGTTTCTACTTGATGAGGTGAAACAGTAGATAGATACTAAAGAAACAGATATTTTGTCGTTTCTTAACCAAAGACATGAAAATATCTAGAAATACATCCACCGTTAAGGGCCAAATTTTGTCATTTAGACCAGAAATAAAAAAAGTTAAGCAGCTCTCTCTTAAGTTTTCCAATACCTTAGATCAACTAACCATTATGACAAGAAAAATGTCAAAAAATGGTTGCGTGCACTTCAAACGAAATAACGTGAATTCCCACTTTGCAACTCTAGAGGGCACCAGAAATATGCCCTCCTTCACACCACCCCTCCTCCCCGGTAACGTGAGCAGCTGCAGAAGCCCGTCGTCTGGTTGCTGAGGTTGGTATTGCAGCACCAAAAGCGATGTCTGCAGCGGTGGAAACAGCAGCGCCCACTCCCAGCTGCCTCACCAGGCATCACTCGGGCTTCTCCCCGGGAGCAGCTGCCACCCAAGCGAAGACTCCTCCCCCTGAAAACAACCAGGAGGGCCAAGTACCATAGCTGAACCCCTATAAAGCTGACGATGTCCTCTGTATTAAGCAACAAATTGGATGCAAAGGACTCACAATGGGGGTGTTTTTCTCACTTTCTGCCAAAGATGCACCAGATAGGGTTGAACGAAATTTCTGGTCCTGGGATAAGAGAAAAAAGGAAAAGAAAAATGGATCAACACCCAATCTGGTAGGAGCACCAAGTCTATTTCACCAAGAGGAGGCAGAGAAGGGACTAAGAGGTCAAGGAGGTTCGGCCCTCTATTATTATCCCGAGCCCACGCAAAACAGCCCACTGCTAAGCAAGTAAAGCGAAATATTTATTCGGGGCCAAAATGTATGTGAAAGCCAGTCTCCAGGGGAAGGGACCTGAGGGCATCAAGCTGCTCCAGGGAAAGGGAGGGGGGTGGAGAACAAACATTGCCCCGACGCCAGCAAGGGGACTTGCACTCCTCAAATCTTACCACCCACCGTCATTCCAATCAAACTCAGCACCAATTTACAGGTAAGAAGCAGTTCACGTCTGCGTTGGGCTGATATTGCCCATATTTGCCCCAAGCAGTTGCCCTGGGCCCGAGGTTTGCCCCCCCTGCAGTCCGCGACCGGCAGCGCTGCCTCCCCGTCCGCCATTAGAGACCCAGCCAAACAATACGTGCGGAGCAAGAGCCGCGCAGCACAGCGCCGGGGAGGAGACCAGCGACGAAGAGGACCCGGCGAGACTCAGGCAGCGCCGCTCGCCTTCGAAAACTTGGGGTCTCGGTCAGGCAGAGAGGGTGGGAGTGCGGACCCCAGGAGGGAGGGCCAACGGGCCCCTCCCCGGCCCGCCCGCAGCACAGAAAGGAAAACACCCCACGACCTCCGGCCGCCGCCGCCCGCGCCCCGAGGCCCCCGCGCCCCCCGCCCCGGCGTCCGCCTCACCCAGCCCGCCCGGCCGCGCCCGTGCTCCCTCAGCCTTCGGGTCGCACGCGAAGCCGCCCGGGACATGAACGCGGCCCCCAGCGCACCCCGAGGCCCCGACGCAGCAGCGGCGACACCGGCCGCCGCGGGCTGCTAAGCCCGGGTCGGTGGGAGGCTCCCGAGGCTGCCCTCACCCATCTCCGCCTCCCCAGTCGCCCCCGCCTCCGCCTCCTCCTCCCGAGGCTGCGCTGCTCCCAGCCACCCCCACTCTCCGCGGCCCTCGACAGGAAAGACAGCGGGGATAAGCCTCACCCGGTTCTGGCTGCAGCTCCGCGGAACGAACCTCCCCTCCCCCGGCCCACCCCCCTTCGGCGACACGCACAACTCCGCTCGGTCCAGTCCCGGCTTTAGCGCTGGTGAGGAGGAGGTAGAGGAGGCGGCGGCGCGGCGGAGCCCAGGGAGGCCCCGCCCTCCGCACGCTCATTGGCTGCTGGCGAAGGCGGCCCGGAATGCCTCGGGCATGTCCATTGGCTCCGTCGGCCTTCGTTCAGGACCCTCCTCAGTGAGGTAGTTAGACCGGCTGTCCGTCAAAGCTCGGCCACGCCCTCGTGCCTGCCGTTCCCTCCACCCCCCACCCCGCCGCCAGCCTCGGGCTTAGCCCTCCCTCCTCCCTCCTCCTCCCTTCTCTTCCCTCCCTCCTCCCTCCCTCCTCCCTCCCTCCCTCGGTGCCCCCGCCCCGCCCCCACTCGCCGGGTCCGCCGGGGTCAGGAGCCCGAGAGGCGAGGCCCGCGGTACGGATCGCCGTGCGGCCTCGGGGCGGACGAGTCTTCGTCGAGGCTTCCCGCGGGGCCGGGATCGGGCCACCGGGCCTCGGCCTCCAGACGGTTGCCGCGGTCCCCCGCGACTCTGCCCGAGGAGCGACGCGGCCTCGATGCCCCGGCGTCCTCCCTGTCCAGGCCGCCAAGGCCCGGGGAGACGGCCGAGCCCCGCAGTGCCTGCGGCGGGCCGAGGGGGCGGGCCGGGCCGCGGCTGCAGGGGACGGGCGCGCTGGCGGCCGTGCGGGCGCTTCCACCTTGCCTCGCCCGTGGGAATGGTCCCCCACCTCCGCCATGGCTGCGGCGGGAGGAGACGTCGTCCTCCATTTTGTGGGATCTGTCGGGACAACTTGGTGCCCATCAGAACCGAACCCCGCGGGGCCGGGAAACTTGGCCCGGAACAGCCCCGACCGCGCTCTGCCATCGGCCGTGCCCTCGGCGGCTAAAGGCCTGCGCGCCTAGGTTGCGGCCGGGCCACACGACGGTGCGCGCCCCGGGGACCCGGGCTGTCCAGGCTCGGCCGTCGGTGCCTGGCAGAGCGCGCGCTCCCGAGCCTGCCCAGCGCCTGTGCCCTACATTGACGGGGCCTCGGCCACCCGCGCCTTTCGTTCCTCCTGCCCGACGTGGCCCCTTGGGCAGCGACCCTCGCCCGGGAGCCCCGCCGGGAGCGTTCGGAGCGGAGCCGCGGGAGGGCGGCACGAGGGTCTTTTGTTCCTCGTCTACACCTACGTCTGCAGCGGATATCATGGTGCGGGATTTCCAGGACTCCCTGTAAAGACCTAGCAGATGCACCTCGCCCTGGCGGTTGTTAGCGGGATTACAACTGATGCTGTTCCTTCCCCAGCCAAATGGATGAGTGCATTAGACCTCAATTTTCGGATTGACAATACTGCCTATTAATGAGAATATGACGTTACATTTTAAAGCTCTTCAGAATGATAATGAACATGAAATTTTTAATGAAGTGAATTCTCGATTAAGGACCCAAGACTAATGTGTAAATTCTAGTGGATACCATTTACAAAGAGTAACATGGTAGAAATTGGTTCATTCTCAATAAAAAAAAAAAAACTGCTTTCACCCGCGTCTAAATTACATACATGCACTGTTTCTTTTAGTAACTGAAAGAGACCTACATTATGTGACCTAGCTTTTCAAGGAATATTTTTCAGAAAATTCTATAAACAATTTTGTTTTCAAAACACTAAAACATACTTGTGAAATTTCATATTACACAATACTGTTTTGCATACTCAATGTCATTGTCACAACAATGTCCTCTTAATAAATGTGAGGAACAAGAAAATTTGCTAAAAAATGTGGTAGTATCCATTTTCTGCTGCAATCTAGGGCCATATTGGGTTTTTTTTCTTTTAAAAAAAATTCATTCATACAGTATATTTTCATTATGTTTTCCCCAGTTTCTCAAACCTCCTCACCTCCCTACCCCCACCTCATGTTCTTTCTCTCAAAAAAATAAAACACAAATAGGAAACTAGTAAGACAGAAAAATGCCGAAACATGACAAGCAATGCTGGTGCACACTTTTAATCCCAACATTTAGGAAGCAGAGGCAGGTTCATCTCCAAGTTCGAGGCCAACCTAATCTACAATGTGATTTTCAGGGCAGTCAAAGCTACACAGAGAAACCCAGTCTTCAAAAAAGCAAATAAATAGATAATGCCAAAACAAAAAGTACACTTAAAAAAAGCAAGGAGTTCGTGTATGTTGGCCATCTACTCCTGGGCACCTGGCTGCCTGGACAAGTGGTTGAAATATTCGATGACACTCCCTTGCAGGAAACTAATTTTCCTTTTGCCAGCAGATAATAGTTGCAAATAGCTTCTTGGGGAGGCTTGGGACCCCAGGGTCCACTTCCCCCTCACAATGTTGGAACCTGAACTCCTGCAGGTCCCATGAGTTCTGTCCCAGCCTCTCAGAGAGGTCATAAGTGTATCATTCCTGTTGTTTATAACAATGGGACCCCAGGGTCCACTTCACCTCACAGTGCTGGAACCTGAACCCTTGCAGGTCCCATGAGTTCTGTCCCAGCCTCTCAGAGAGAGTAATAAGTGTATCATTCCCTGTGGTTTCCTTGTAGTCATCCACCACCTCAGGATTCTGAAAATCCTGTTCTCGGGCTGGAGAGATGGCTCAGAGGTTAAGAGCATTGCCTGTTCTTCCAAAGGTCCTGAGTTCAATTCTCAGCAACCACAAGGTGGTTCACAACCATCTATAACGAGGTCTGGTGCCCTCTTCTGGTCTGTAGGCATACACACAGACAGAATATTGTATACATAATAAATAAATATTTTTAAAAAATCCTGTTCTCTTCTACTGAATACATTCCTGAGCCTTGGGGGGGGGGGGAGCGTCTGATGACAACATTAAATCCATATTCTTTTTTTTTTAAAGCTTTATTGTGTATACAACATTCTGCCTCCATGTATGCCCACACGCCAGAAGAGGGCACAAGATCTCATTATAGATGGTTTTGAGCCACCATGTGGTTGCTGGGAAATGAACTCACAACCTCTGAAAGAGCAGTCAGTGCTCTTAACCACTAAGCCATCTCTCCAGCCATATTCTAAGTTGACTACCTGAACTTATGGTTAGAAGTGTTTTTATGTGGTAAGCTCCTTGATTGACTTGCCGCCAGCAGTTCACATTGGAGCAGCCTTAGACTGCTATTGCTTCCCTGATGAGCACTGTTTTATACTTCATTATTCTCTGGTGACAACCTGAACTGGACCCCTGGAACCCACATGGTAGGAGGCAGGTGTGCATGACCCTTCTTGGAAAATGCTCAAGTATTTATTTGGTTAATTGAAACAGGTTCTTATACCCCACGATGGCCTAGAACTCAAATATGTAGTTAAGGAAAACCTTGAATTCCTAGTTCTTCTTCCCAATTCTGAGGTAAGCATGTGCCACCTAACCTTCCCTGCTCAAATGCCTCATATACTCCACACTGCCTCTTTACATTGGACATTGAACTTTTTTTTTTTTTTTTTTTTTGGTTTTTCAAGACAGGGTTTCTCTGTAGCTTTGGAGCCTGTCCTGGAACTAGCTCTTGTAGACAAGGCTGGCCTCACACTCACAGAAATCTACCCACCTCTGCCTCCCAAGTGCTGGGATTAAAGACTCGCACCACCACCACCCGGCCTTATCTTTGGACTCCTAATCTTGCCTACACTTCCTAAATTCAAGGATTACAAATATGTAACGGTATACAAATATCCATGTGCAATATAAGAATTTTGATTGGACTAGATGTTACATGGAGTTTTCCTAGGGAAAGGAACAAATGCCCATTCACCCCAGGTAAAGTACTAAAGACAAATCAATGACTGCACACAAGTTGTGCATGAATGGGTTTAATTAGGATTACTTACAGGAGCATAGGCAACTTATGCTTGAAGAAAGCTTTTTTTTTTTTAATTATTCGATACAGGGTTTCTCTTTGTAACAGCCCTAGCTGTCATACTAGCTTTTGTAGATCCGGCTGGCCTCGAACTCACAGAGATCCGCTTACCTCTGCCTACTCAGTGCTGGGATTAAAGGCCTGCACCACCCACCACGCAGCTCAACTGTTAACACTTTAAGTCCTAGTACCTCTGGAGCCCCTCCCCCAGCCACTATTAGCCATCTACTTATTCCTAGGAAGGGAAAGTACCTTGTGAAGCCCTCCCCCACCAGCTGTTACCTGCCTATATATTCTTGGGATGAGACAGGGTTTCATGAACCCTTCCCTCAATCAACTGTTACCTGCCCATGTATCTAGAAGGGTACATTATGGACCCTTTACTGCCATGGGGAAACTTGCACAGATCTTGCACAAGTAGTTACAGCTGCTGAAAGCTCAAGAGTGCAAGGACTAAGTCATACCAGGAGGACATCATGGAGAACCACCTGCCTCAGCCTCCCAAGTACTGGGATTGAAAGCATTCACCCTTATGCCTGGCACCATCCTATTTTTTAAGAAGCTAACCAAATCCACTGGAATGGCTACCCAGTGAGCTGTGGTGACTCTCCTGTCAGCTCCACTCTCCACTTCCCCAGGACTAGGTACTCAACACTATGCCTGGCTTTTTACGTGGTATGCTCACAGGGCAAGAACTTCACTGAGTGAAGCCATCTCTCTAGGCTCCAGCACATGGAAATTCCCAAGTGTTCCAGAGCCTACAGCTGTGCACTGGATGGACAAGAACCACCGAGTCTTCAGGAAAACTAGCACAGTGGAAAGACATGCCATGGAGGAACTCAGGGGGGGGATGCTCTGACTCCCTACCTAACAAGTATTAAGTAGCTAAGACCCCAAAACAGAAGAAATAACCACATTAGGGATGAGAACACGGTGAAATCTCTCACAGATCACTTCTTTTGTTTTGTTTGTTTGTTGGTTGGTTGATGATAGTAGTGGTGGGGTTATTGTTGTTATTATTGTTGTTTGTTTGATTTTTTTTCGTTGTTGTTGCTGTTGTTTGAGACAGGGTTTCTCTGTAGATTTGGAGCCTGTCCTGGAACTAGCTCTTGTAGACCAAGCTGGCCTGGAACTCACAGAGATCCGCCTGCCTCTGCCTCCCGGGTACCGGGATTAATGGTGTGCGCCACCACCCGTGTGGCTCATATACATCTTTATGGAACACTAGTGAATGTGCCTGGTAAGGTAACAGAATGAAGATATTGAGCTGCAAATTATGGAAAGTAACAGTTTGGGTCAGTGAGGTGGCTCAGGAGATAAAGGGGCCGTTCCACCAAACCTGATGACTTCTGGGAGAGCAACTTCCTGAAGAACTTGTCCTCTGGCCTCCTACTGCCTGCTCTGCCATGTGTGTGGCGACAAACACAATAAATAAATAATATTTTAAAAGAAAAGTAGCAATTGAAGTTAAAAAGAAAAAAAGACCTTAGCATTAAGCTCTTTTCTCAAATACTTAATTGGCCAATCAGACCCTCAGAAATGTCCCTTCTCCCTGACCCTTTTTCCTCATTCGTAAAATAAAGCAGCACAGGGCTGTTTAAGGACTGAACAAGTTTTGTGAAGGTGACATGCAAATGTAAACGTTAGTGCTCTGAGGATCAAGAAATCACCCTGAGATGGTACAGCCACAAACTAGCATTTGGATTCCAGCATCGCCCACCACAGGGCAACTGACTTTAGGCATGCAGTAACTGCTCTAAGCCTGTCTCCTCGTGTGTATAGATAATCCCTCCTTTCAGAGACACATGAGCACCTATGAGTAGAACTTGTAGACATAAATAAATGCTTGTCATAATCAGCTCTGTGGAGTACTAGAGATATATCCTTCATTTAGTTAGGCTTGACAGTGCACACCAATAACTCTGGCACTCAGGAGGCAGAGGTAGAATGGTAGTACCAGTGAGTTTTTTATAAAATTGCCTCAAGCTAGGGTCATCTGAATTAGAGGACCCCTTCATTAGAGTGATCTGTGGGCATGACCGTAGGGCATTTTCTTGATTAGTGATTGACTTGGAAGATCCCAGGCCTCTGAGGGTCACGTCATCACCGGGCACATAGTAGTTCTGGGTTGTAGAAGAAAGCTGTCTGAGCAAGCCAAGAGGAGCAAGTCAATAAGCATCACTCCTCCATGGCCTCTGATTCAGTTCCTGCCTACAGATTCCAGTCTTGACTTCTTGCCCTGACTTCTCTTCATGGTGGACCGTGATTGGGGTGTGTATGTCAAATAAACCCTTCCTCCTCAAGGTGCTTTTGATAAGAATGTTTTATTATAGCTATAGAAAGCAAACAAGAACAAGGATCATGAGCTTAAGACCAGCCTGGGCTACATAGGGAGACCCTGTGACAAAGGAAAACTTGCTAGACTTACAGAACCATACCATCTTGCCTGGGCAGAAAAAATTAGGTATAGCAGTTTGTGGGGACTATATTGGTATACCTACCACCAACACTATGCTCAAATGTAATCAAGATAATGATCACAAACAGATCAATGGTACTTCAAATCAAATGTTTTTTTTTTTTTACTTTTTGAAAGGAGTTTAGTGTAATTTTTCTTTTCTTAAGAAAAAAGAAAGAAAAATTGGTTTATATAGCACAATGAACACATTGGGTAGGCCAGTAACAAAGAGCTTTCTGGTGAGTGTGAACTACTCCTCTTCCCAATATGGCGGCCAGAAGACTAGAGGTTCTGATCTAAAAGTTATTTGAGGGCTGGAGAGACGGCTCAGTGGTTAAGAGTATTGCCTGCTCTTCCAAAGGTCCTGAGTTCAATTCCCAGCAACCACATGGTGGCTCACAACCATCTGTAATGAAGTCGGGTGCACCAAATAAATACTTTAAAAAAAAGTTATTTGAGCCTGAAGGTTAGGTAGCTAATGTAAACTAATACTTTGAATTTCCCCATTGATAAAAAAGAAAAAAGAGCCAGGCAGTGTCAGTGCACATCTTTAATGCCAGCATTTATTTATTTGTTTGTTTGTTTGTTTGTTTATCTCTGAGTTCAAGGCCAGCTTGGTCTGCAGGGTGGGTTCCCGGACAGCCAGGGAAAGCCTGTCTGTGGGGGGAAGGTGGGGAGGAAAGAAGTTAGGCATTCACGGCCAATCTCGGGTACGTGGTAAATTCAGGGCTAGTTTGGATTACACAAGACTCTGATGGAGAAGGAGGAGGAAGAAGGCAGGCATGAGAGATTCTTCTTTCATGAAAGGATGATGCTAGTCTCCTTAGTATGGTAAGAAGTTCTCAACCTGTGCCTCACAGCTCCTTTAGGGATCGAGTGACCCTTTCACAGGGGTCACCTAAGATAGTTACATTACCATTCATATTAGTAGCAAAATTATATTTAGGAAGTAGCAACAAAATAATTTTATGGTTTGGGATCACCACACATGAAGACCTGTATCAAAGGGTCGTGGCATTAGGAAGGCTGAGAACCACTGCTTTAGGGTAAGAGCCCTTTCAGGAATGGCTTCTTAGAAAGCAAGGGCAGTGGATTCTTGGCCCCTTGGGAAGAAGGTTGCTTCCCTTTCTTTCCTGTCTGTTAAAGCAGACATCCTAGTTTCCAGAGTTATCAGTCAAGTTTCCTTTTTCCTTTTCTTTGAAACAATGTCTCATGCAAATCAAGCTTAACTCCAGCTCTTGATCCTTTGGCTTCCTCCTCCCCGGTGCTGGATTGCCAGCCCTGTACCACACAGAAAGCACGCCAGAATAGAACCTGGTACCAGAGAGTGGAGGTATTGTTGCTGTAATGGATTATTAAAAATTGCTGCAGATCCCCGAGTAGCTTGCTGCAGGATCCCCGGTGGCAGTGGTGGTAGGCAGTGGGCAGGGGGTCCTGAGAGCAGCCAGTCCCAGGCAGGGACGGCTCATGAGCCATGTGGACAGCGGGTGAGAGACAAATAGGCACACCATGTAGAGAGGTTAGATATTTATTTAGTGGTTATGGAAGGAAGGGAGAAAGGGAGAAGAAGGGGGAGGGGGGGAGGGGGAG
>NW_026068180.1:109829-128169 GCF_014885135.2 Alexandromys fortis
CTGTCCTGGAACTAGCTCTTGTAGACCAGGCTGGTCTCGAACTCACAAAGATCCGTCTGCCTCTGCCTCCCGAGTGCTGGGATTAAAGGCGTGCACCACCTCCACCCATCCTCTGTCCTTCTTCTCAAGAGGCAACTTCCGCCACTCCCTTTTCACTCTCTCTCTCTCTCTCTCTCTCTCTTTCTCTCTCTCTCTCTCTCTCTCTCTCTCTCTCTCTCTCTCTCTCTCTCTCTCTCTCCCCTCATAACCCCCTTACCCTTATACCCTTCCCAATACCCACTCAGTAAACTCTATCCAAACTCTCTCTAAACTCCTTAGTATTGTCACAATAGCAATTCAATTTGAGCTCCCTTCCCCCCACCCCCTGAGTTTGACGTAGCCTAGCCTGGCCTTGAGCTCACTGTGTAACAAGACAACCTTGAACTCCTGAATGTTCTGTCTGTGTTTCCTGAGTGCAGCCGAGGTGGCCACGAGTCCTGAAGGAAAGGAGAAGCATTCTAACTCTAGCAGTAACCAAGTCTTTTGAAGCCTGAGTTTCTTCACTAAAATGAGAGACTCACACATACTGTGTCCTTGAGAGAAAACGCTCATTTCTGGTGTCATTTGTAGGATCCCAGCACACGTCTGTCTCACTGGCCTCGCTTGTTCCTAAAGTCCTTTTCTTCTTTGTGGCTTTGTTATCTTTTAAAGAGTGATTCATTTCATGGTTAGGGATGGTTTGTGTTATGGGGTGTTCACCGGAGAAGACTGCTCAGACACAGGTGTAAGCACACAGAAAGTCTTCACTAGCTGGCTGGCAACTACTCCGGAGATTTGGGACCCCAGTGTAGCACCGAGCCTTTCTCAGGGTGAGCGCTCAAGCACAAATAAAACCCGTGTTCTGGGTTGACATCGTTCAGTTAACAGCAGCTAGCCAGGATGAAAGCATCCGAAGAGCACACTTAGTCACCATTGGTAATGTCCACCATGTAGTCTAGGGCCCAGGAACATCGCTGTGCCCAGATGGGTGACGGACAAGGCAGACTCACCAGTGCCTGGATAAGAGAACTGCTGTGTTAACCAGCAAGGCGGACCAGCCGGCGTTAGACTCAGTCAGAACTGCCGAGATGAAATGCTTTAGATAGTGGACAAATTCCATTCGCGCCCTTGTAAGTCCTCTCACTTTAATTTGGGCTGTTCCCAGTCACAATAAGTTTTGTCAATCAATGGGCTGACAGACTAACCAGCAATCCCAGCCAGTTATTGGCTAGAAATGACTAACTCTATCCCCAAGGTCCTTTCCTGTGGCATGGAATCTGATTCCCCAGGCTTTCCCTGTTTTCAAAAGGCCAGTCCTTTCTTAAGGAGTTTTTCAGGAAGTCTACCTTTACAACTCTAATCTTTGCGATGGAAACTCCCTTCTTCCTGACAACTAGGGGCCCAGCCACAGAGCACACATAGAATTATAAACTATGTAACCCCATCTCAAAAGATAAACTCCCACATCTTTTCTTTCTCCAATACGATGATCAGACACTTAAAGTGGGGGCGGTAGTTTGAATGCAATTGGTCCCCATAGGCTCGCAGTGGGTGGCACTCTTAGGAGGTGTGGCTTTGTCGCTCTAGGTATGGATGGCTCTGTTGGAAGAAGTGTATCACTGTGGGAGTGGGCTTCGAGGGCTCATATACGCTCAAGCTGCCGCCAGTGTCCCAGGTCACTTACTATTGCCTGCATATCAAGATGTAAAACTCTCAATTCCTACTCCAGCACCATGTCTGCCTGCATGTCACCAGTCCCACCATGATGATAATGGATTGATCCGCTGAACTCTAAGTCACCCAATTAAATGTTCTCCTTTAGAAGAGTTGCCATGGTCATGGTGTCTCTTCCTAGCAACAAAAACCCTAACTAAAGAGTTCAAAGAGTTCAAGGCCAGCCTGGTTTACAGATTGAGTTCCAGGACAGGCTGCAAAGCTACACAGAGAAACCCTGTCTCAAAAAAACAAAAAAAGAAAAAAGAATATGGATGGGGCTGCTGGTTTATAGCCATGTTTGGTATCACCTCCCCTGTATCTGACTTTCTCAGTTCCCAGGAACATTCCATGTTCCAGCCCCAGTAAGAGGCAGAACTTGGCAGCCTCAGCCACAAGATTCTGTCTGTAGCGTCAAGGAAACAAGAAAGAGGTTATGGAATCTCCCTCTGAGATTAAGGAAAGCCACTGTGGCCAGGTTTATGTCAGGGGTGTCTTTGCATGTGTTGGACCCAGCCATGATAAGCTCGATAGAGGCCTGAGTCTCAATAGTTTATCCTGGTTCCAAGAAAGACCACAAACTGAGACTACCCAGGCATCACCCAGGAGCAGACCACCCAAAGGAAATTTCTAACAACTGTTGTAGATACGCTCACCTGCCAGCACATACCCATCACTTTTCACCGGGACACTCCTAGACAAATGCCAGCCAATCAGGGGTCCTGAACCTTAGAAATCCCTCACCCCCACCTTTGATGCTACAAAAACCCAACCCCAACTGAGCTCGGGGCTCTCTGATCACCCGGAACTCAGACACACAGAGAGTCTGAGTTTGCAAACTTGTGTAAGAATAAAGGCTCTTTGCTTTTACATACAGGACTTGGTCTCCTAGTTGGTTTTGGGAGGACTCTGTGACCTGGGTATAACACATGGAGGCCTGGGGGGGAACATCGTGTGAAGATGTAAAGGTGAAGCCTGGATTGACTTGGAAACCCCAAGATATTGGAGATGACAGAGTTATGGGATATTTACCAAGGAGAGCTGCTAACAGGAATAAAACCAGCCCAAGAAAAAGAAGTGTGTTGCAGTCAACAAAGCTGAAAGGAGTTGGAGATCTGAAAAGCATTTTGACCTCAGATAATGGAAATGCAGAGTTTGAAGTTTGCCCAGCTACTTTTTGGTCTTGTTGGTGCAGAATTTCCTCATTATGGACCCCTTCCTCCTTTTTGGAATGGTAATATATATCCTGCACCATTATATGTTAGAAGTTGATGTGGGAGTCCCCTCAGTATGCTGTGAATACCATTGGTTAATAAAGAAACTGGCTTGGCCTAATAGGATAGAACAGAGGTAGGCAGGGGAAACTAAACTGAATGCTGGGAGAAGGAAGGCAGAGTTAGGGGAGAAGCCATGGAGCTGCCGCCAGAGACAGACATGCTGAAACCTTGCCGGCAGGCCACAAGCCTCGTGGTAAAATATAAGATAATGGAGATGGGTTCATTTTAGATGTAAGAGCTAGCTAGCAATACACTTAAGTAATTGGCCAAGCAATGATTTAACTAATACAGTTCTGTATAGTTATTTCAGGAGTCTGGGCAGCCGGCATATGAACAAAAGGCCTTCTTACTACAAGATGTAAGTATGTAATCTGCTTTTTCATTTTGATTTATAGGGATTATAGTTAAGAGATTGCATGAGTCTCAGAAGAGACTTTGAACTTTGAACTTTTAAACAGGGTTGATACAATGATAGACAATGGGGACTACTGAAGTTGGATGACATGGATTCTGCATTATGATATGGCTACAAGTCTATGGGGACCAGACAGTGAAATGTGGTTTGAATGAAAATTTGCCTGATAGGCCCATAGGATATGGCACTGTTAGGAGGTGTGGTCTTTTGGGGGTGGGGGTGGTTTTGTTGGAGGAAGTATTGGTAGGGATGGGCTTTGACATTCCATATGCTCAAGTCGGGGGGCCAATGTCTTATTCTATTCTTGTGGTCTGCCAATCCAGATGCAGAACTCTCAACTCCTTCTCCAGAACCATGTCTGCCTGCATGCTGCCTTGCTTCCTTCCCACCATGAGGATAATGAACTAAACCTCTGAAGTGTAAGCAAGCCCCAATTAAATGTTTCCTTATAAAAGTTGCAATGGCCATAGTGTCTCTTCATAGCAATAGAAACCCTGATTATGACAGTGGGAAATGCTGCCACCCACCTGGAAATGGTATCTCTAAAAACTAGCAAGTTCTTATATCTTCCCCTGACAGGCCGGATCTTAGTGAAGTCAGTTTTCCCAGCATTTGTCTGAGTGTTGGTCTCTCATTCGGACTACTTCCTAAGTAAGGGATCTCTGTTTTTGATTGAATAAACACAAATCTGGCATCTGGCTGAGATATTTTTGTGTTAGGATGTCCATTCTAGTTATAACATATCTCGGACTGAGCAACTCAGAAAGCTTTGTGGACCCCAGATGGGTTGCCTGGTGAACGTGAGTTACCACAATCTTGCTAGTTGTTTCTGGTAGAATGATCTTTCCACCTGGTGTTCTCTACCAATCTGTAGGTTTGAATTGTCCATTTCTTCTTTACTACAGAGTCAATATGTCCCACTGTCTTTAGGACCACTTGTCAGACAGCCAGGTCAGCAGCTGGTAGTGAAAGATAACAATTCCTAGTCTCTAGGAGGTCCAAGATTTTCGGGGTTTTTTAAATATTTATTTATTATGTATACAATATTCTGTCTGCATATATGCCTGAAGGCCAGAAGAGGGCACCAGACCTCATTACAGATGGTTGTGAGCCACCATGTGGTTGCTGGGACTTGAACTCAGGACCTTTGAAAGAGCAAGCAATGCTCTTAACCGCTGAGCCATCTCTCCAGCCCCAGTCCAAGATTTTCTAATGTCCTTTCTTTCCAGCAGGGAGAAGCCCTCTTTCTCTATAGGCTATACTGTGGACATACCCAGTAGTAAAAGCACAGTAATTGTCCACACATATGATGGTGGACTTTTCTTTTCTCTGTCTGAGAGCCTGGGTCAGATCAATCTGTTCTATTATTTGGGCCAAGGTCCCTGTCTTAGTTGCAGTTTCTTTCGCTGTGAAGAGACACCATGACCACGGAAACTCTTATAAAGGAAAACATTTAACTGGGGCTGGTTTGCAGTCTAGAGGTTTAGTCCATTATCATCATGGTGGGAAACAAGGCGTTGTGCAGGCAGACACGGTGCTGGAGAAGGTGCTGAGGGTTCTACATCTTGATCCGCAAGCAGCAGAAGACCAGTATCACGTTGGGCATAGCTTGAGCATATATGAGACCTCAAGGCCTACCCCCGTAGGGACACACATCTTCCAACAAGGCCACACCTACGCCAACAATATCAGACCTCCTAATAGTCCCACTCCAGTCAAGCATTGAAACACATGAGTCTGTGGGGGCCATTCCTATTCAAACGACCCCAGGCCCAACTCAATGCAGTTAAAATAACGACTGTAGCTTCTACACACCGGGTTTCATCTTTCATCTCATACAGCCATGGATGAGCTGTCATCAGGCAGGAGAGTAACAGGGTTGATAGCAGTGGATTTCTCAAACTGGACCCAAGGGCAGTTCAGGAATAGGGCCTGGTAACGGGCCGGTCACATAGTCATTGGACAGCCAGCATTGGCAGTCCTCAGAGGAGAGCCTCAATGACTGACGGGGAGTGATTTGACTTCAAAGATCCTGATGAGAAGTTAACTCGCTTGTTTGTTTTTCATTAGACTAGCAGAGGCTGCCACAGCCCTTAGGTGGGCCATCCTACGGCTACATAGCAGGTACAATTTTTTGTCACAGGGTGTTTCCGTGGCCCCAAAGTTTGGTTGAAACCCCTCCTGTCTTTTATTTTGTGAACAAACTGGTCTTGAGACATCTGGAAGTGCTAGGACTGTTTCTAAAGTCTCAAAAAAACTTTTTTCCACTATCTGGGGCCGACTGGATGGCAAAGGCAATCATTTTAGCATCTGTCTTTAATCCTTCAGAAAAGGACCTAGAAAAAAATGTTTAGTCTCCTTGGTCAGTGTTGGAGAGAAGGGATAATCCCATTTTGTCCCATTTGTCTGGCAATGATGTCATGCCCAGCCCAGGAGCAGTTTTTCTACTTTTTTCCAGAATGTTGAGTTTCTAGTTATACAGGATCATTAGTTTAAAAGAAGACATACATTATGAAAAAGAAAGAAGAGAAACTTTCTCTTTTCCTTCTGGCTCAGCCCAGGGGAGCTTTCCCCCTTCCCAGGGACTGCCTGGAGCAGGCATGGAGCAGAGGGAACACTCACCTGTTTACACACTCGCAGTAGAGGGCAGCTGGCCCTGGATGAGAGTCCTGGCCCCTCCCCACCTCCACACAGGAACCATCCCTGACCCTTGAGCCCGGAGTCAAACAATGAAACAAGCAAGCATTTGGGCTCCCATAGTGGGACAGATGGAGGTTTGGTTTGGTCTCTCTGGGGTGACCTGGCAGAGCAAAAAGGATTCAGGTCTCCAAGAGAAGGGGCACAGGTCTTAAACCAGGAGGTTCTCACACCAAAGAAAGTCACAGGGCAATATAGGAAAACAGAACGGACAGAAAGACACATATGGAGAGACACACAGGGTAAAGACAGCCAGCAGCGGCCACACACAGCCATACACCTGAACAGACGGGGAATCCAGTGTGTCTTATGTGGATACCAGAAACTGGATCAGTGGCTGCATCTTACCTCTCTTGTATGTCCAGATAGAAGGTGCCTTAACCAGTCCCAACCTCCAGAGGTGACTCTACTGATATTTCATTTGTAATCTAGCAAATAAAGCTTGCCTGAAGATTAGAGTGCAGAGCTAAACCACTGGATAGGCAGGCAGTGGTGGCACAGTGGATCTTTAATAATCCCAGCACTAGGGAGGCAGAGGCAGGTGGATCTCTGTGAGTTCGAGGCCAGCCTGGTCTACAAGAGCTAGTTCCAGGACATGCTCCAAAGCCACAGAGAAACCCTGTCTCAAAAAAAAAAAAAAAAAGACAGGAATGATATGACTGGACAGGACTAGGAATATAGGAATACAAGGCTGGATGAGTCAGGAGCGCAGGGCAGTCTGAAGTGCAGTCTGCAGCAGTCAGAGGACGCAGTCTGAAGAGGCAGTCTGAGGACAGAATCACCTTTTTGGTCTGAGGATTCCGTGGAGGTAAAAGGTCTCTCTGGTGTCTGGCTGCAACTGCTTCTCTGATCTCAACTTTCTAATATCCAACTCCAGGTTTTTATTAAGAAAAATTAGAATTCATGCTACAAGAGGCAGACTATGAGACTTTCTCATGTTTCCTTTTAGGAGCAAGGTACCAGATTCCTCTGAAGTACTAGGCAGTGATTGGTAAAAGGGAGTCTTGGGGACTTGGAACTTAGCTTATACATCCACTGGGAGCTCCTTGACCACCACCACACTCTTCCTGCTCCAAGGAGCTCTGAGCACACACACCGGCCCCTCCCCACCAACCCCCAACCCTGCCAGTGTCTCAAGGTCTCTGGGGATCTTAGCAGGGCCTCCAAAGCTGTTTTGGGGTAGCTACCAGAGAAGACATGGGTTTAAATCAATAGAAAGTCTTTATTTGCCAACAATGATGTGGTTTTTATCCCTCCAGGTTGGTGCCATGAAGATCTTGTTACCAGGTGACAGTATCAGGATGACATGGAACATTCAGGAGGTGGGACCTGGTGGTAGGTAGGTCCTTAGGACAACTGAGAAGTACCATGGAGGGGTTTGGGGTTCCCACCTTACGGAGACATGGAGGGTTTTTTGCTCATAGACGTGCTGAAGGGGAACCTGAAATGTGGAATATACAGGGATGTTCCTTCAAGGGAAAGGATGCAAAACCTGTTTCCTGCCCAGAAGGTTAGAGTGGCTGTGCCATCTAGTCTGGTGACCTTTGTGCAATCTATGTGGCTGAAGATTTTCTGGCGCCTGAGCTTTCTCCATACCGATCTTGTAAAACTGTTTTTCACATCAGGCTATAGAAGTTATCTCTTGCTGGGCGGTGGTGGCACACACCTTTAATCCCAGCACTCGGGGAGGCAGAGGCAGGCGGATCTCTGTGAGTTCGAGGCCAGCCCGATCTACAGAGCAAGTTCCAGAACAGCCAGGGCTACACATGGAAACCCTGTCTTGAAAAAACAAAACAAACAAAAATTGGATGATCACAACAAGCATCAGCATCTGGAAGAAACCAGAGGTGTGATGCCTGGACAGCAAGAAACCAAATTTTCTTTTGGGAAATGGAGGGCTATCCAAAGAGAAGAAGGTCCCACCAGGGGTTCACAAGCACTGACACCTGTACACTCTAGAGTCCTGCCATAGAGTCAGAATTCTCCTGGAGTGCATGGAAAACTCCTAAGCACAGGCTTTGGTAACCCCCTGGCAGGTGTTGGCAATGGAGTGGAGAAATTGTGGACTTTGCATTGGTTGATGAAGAGACAGCAGCTACTAAAGAACACATGAAAGTCATTTCGAGAACGTAAGTTGGGGCTGGAGAGATGGCTCAGAGGTTAAGAGCATTGCCTGCTCTTTCCCTAAAGGTCCTGAGTTCAATTCCCAGCAACCACATGGTGGCTCACAACCATCTGTAATGAGGTCTGGTGCCCTCTTCTGGCCTGCAGGCATACACACAGACAGAATATTGTATCCATAAGAAATAAATAAAATATTTAAAAAGAGAGAGAGAATGTGAGTCAACTTTAATTTTCGGCACCAAAGTTTCTGATATCAAATAAGTCATTAGAAAATTAATTTTGCTCAAGAAAAAAGAAATATCACAGTAGAAAGTAGAGAGAGGTATTAGGAAGTAGATATGATCAAAATATTTTGTGTGTATGTGAACTATTTTTCAAAGAATAAAATATTTAAAAGAAAAGCTTGCCGGGCGATGGTGGCGCACGCCTTTAATCCCAGCACTCAGGAGGCAGAGGCAGGCGGATCTCTGTGAGTTCGAGACCAGCCTGGTCTACAGAGCTAGTTCCAGGACAGGCTCCAAAGCCACAAAGAAACCCTGTCTCGAAAAAAACAAACAAATAAATAAATAAATGAAAAGCTTGTGGTAGTTTGACTTTTTTTGTTTGTTCGTTCTTTTGTTTTTCTTTTGTTTTGTTGTTGCTTGTCTTTTTGAGACAGGATTTCTCTGTGTAGCGATGGCTGTCGTGGGGCTCTCTCTGTAGACCATGTTGGTTTCAAACTCAGAAATCTGTCTTCTTCAGCCTCCTGAGTGCTGGGATTAAAAGGTGTGTGCCACCTCTGCCCAGTAGCACTTGCGGTTTAAATGAAAATGGCCCCCACAATGAATGTTTGAAAAGTTGGTTCCCAGTTGGCTGAACTGTTTGAGAAAGATTAGGAGGTGCACCCTTGTTGCAGGACGTGTGTCACTGAAGGTGACCTCGGGATTTCAAAAGCCAATATCATTCCCAGTTATTTCTCTCTCTCTGCCTCCAGCTCGCGAGTCATGTGTGTAAACTCTCAGTTACTGCTCTAGTACCACGTTCGCCTGTCTGCTGCCACCTTCCCATCATGATGGTCATGGACTCTACAACACTTTGGACCCTCTGGAACCATAGTTCCCAAATTAAATGCTTTCTTTTATAAATTGCCTTGGTCATGGTGTGCCTTCACAGCAATAGAGAAATAATGAAAATAAAACTAAACTTCAAGGTAAAGAATATGACTTTGGCCAGGCAGTGGTGACCCATGTCTTTAATCCCAGCATTAGGGAGGCAGAGACAGGTGGATCTCTGTGAGTTCAAGGCCAGGCTGGTCTACAAGAGCTAAGTTACACAGAGAAACCCTGTCTCAAAAAATATATATACTTTGATGGCAAGAGAGATGGCTTAGTCAGTATAGTATTTGTATGCAAACCAGGACCTGAATTCAGATATTTAGGAACCACATAAAGAGTTCGGCATAGGCCTGGAGAGATGGCTCAAAGCTTAAGAGCACTGGTTGCTCTTCCAGAGGTCCTGAGTTCAATTCCCAGCAACCATATGGTGTGGTTCACAACCACCTGTAATGAGATATGGTGCCCTCTTCTGGCAAGCAAGCATACCTGCAGGCAGAACACGATATACATATAAATAAATAAAAATCTTAAAAAAAAAAATAGAGTTCAGCATAACAGCCTGGTTTACAAGCACTAGTTCCAGGACAGTTAGGACTGTTACATGAAGAAACGCTGTTTAAAAAAACAAGAAAAAAAAAAAAAAAAAACAAGCAAAAAACAAACAAACAAAAAGAGTCCAGCATAAGGACACATCTTTTTGTTTGTTTGGCTGGTTTTGCTTATGCTTTTTCAAGACCAGAATGGCCTTGAACTCAGAGATTTGCCTGCCTCTGCCTCCCTGCTGGAACTACTGGTGTATGCCACCACAGCCAGCCATAAAGGTACACTCTGCCATTTTAGCACTGGGTAAGTAGAGACTAGTACCTAGGGTTACCAATATGCCAACCTAGCCAAGTCAGTGAGCTACAGTTCCAGGGTCAAACTATATCTGAAAAGACTCCGGAGAAACAACCCCTACGATTGACATCAGCCCTAAACATATGAACACACACACTGTGGCCCAACCACACACATAGGAGAGTAGAACTTTTAATTGATTGTATTTTTTTACACGCAGGGGATGGAACTTGGAACCAAGCACACACCAGGGAAGACTTCTGCCACTGAGTAACATCTTTAAACCTTGAGATTTTTTTGTTTTGTTTTGAGTCAAATGTCTCCCTACACATTCCAGGCTAGCCTAGAACTCACTATCCTGCATCAGTGTGGGAATTACAGGTATGTATGACCATACCAGATCCCTGAATTTACTTGGTTTATAAAAAAATTAATTACAAGCCAAGGAGTGGTGGTGCACATCTTGAATCCCAGCGCGCGAGGGGCAGAGGAAGGAGTGCGAGGTCAGCCTGGTCTACTAGAGCTAGTTCCAGGACTCTCTCCAAAGCTACAGAGAAAACCTGTCTCGAAAAACAAAACAAAACAAAAAATTGCAGTCTAAAAATTAACAAGACTTTTATTCGTTACTATCATTTAAAATTTTATTCTTAATATTTTTTTGTGTGTGTATTTGAGTGTTTTGCTTGCCTATATTGAAGGAGCAGAATAAACTCCATTTTGAAAAAGAACTCTATTTTAGACAGGACCAAAGGGGGGGGGGGTGGATGCAGCCCAGGAAAGTCATAAACACTTCCAAGAAAGTATGCCTGCCCTGATCAAAGTGGCCCACCGGGGTGTCCAAACAACACCTGTTTGCTGTGAACATCCTTGTAGGAGTCTGATTAACCACTGTTTTAAAATTCCTGTCTGCTGACAGTCACTGTTTTGCAAATCCCCTACATCCCAACCAATGAATTCAAAAGTTGTATACTTTATCCAATCCTGAAACACCAAGGCTTGTGCCACCCTGCTTGCAGTTTTTTACCTTTAAAATCCTCCAGCCAGGGGGCTGGAGAGATGGCTCAGTGGTTAAGAGCTTTGACTGCTCTTCCAAAGGTCCTGAGTTCAATTCCCAGCTCACCAAATCCAGCTGGACTGGGACTGAACAAGCATGTGATCAAACTGGACCCTCTGGATGTGGCTGACAATTGGAGCAGACTGAGAAGCCAATGACAATGGCACTGGGAATTTGTCTCTACTGCATGTACTGGCTTTTTGGAACCCTAGTCTATCTGGATGCTCACCTTCCTAGACCTGGATGGAGGGGGGAGGGCCTTGGATTTCTCTTAAGACTGGAGGGGGAAGGAGGAGGGTGAGTGGGGGAGCAGGAGGGAAATGGGAGGAGGGGAGGAAGTGGAAATTTTTGAATGGAAAAATAAAAAAGTAAAAATAAAATAGATTACCCCAGCCATGCCTTTAAGTACTCAAGAGGCAGAGGCAGGCAGAACTCTATGACTTCAAAGCCAGCCTGGTCTACAAAGCAAGTTCTAGAGCTTTTACACAGAGACACCCTGTCTCTTAAAAATTAATCAATTTCACCGGCGATGGTGGTGCACGCTTTTAATCCCAGCACTCGGGAGGCAGAGGCAGGCAGATCTCTGTGAGTTCGAGACCAGCCTGGTCTACAGAGCTAGTTCCAGGACAGGCTCCAAAGCCACAGAGAAACCCTGTCTCAAAAAAAAAAAAAAAATTAGTCAATTTCACAGACAGAATATTGTATACATAATAAATAAATATTTTTTAAAAAAGGGGGACTGGAGAAATGGCTCAGCGGTTAAGAACATTGCTTGCTCTTCCAAAGGTCCTGAGTTCAATTCCCGGCAACCACATGATGGGTCACAACCATCAGTAATGAGGTCTGGTGCCCTCTTCTGGCCTGCAGGAATACACGCAGACAGAATATTGTATACATAATAAATAAATATTTAAAAAATTAATCAATTTAATTTGAATAGGGTATCCTGTAGCCAGGCTGGCCTCAGTATAGATGTGCAGCAAACGATGATGACTTGGCCTCTTGCCTCACCCTTAGTGCTGAGATTGTAGGCTTACACCCTCACATTTAGACTCCTCCCTGTGTTGTTAAAGTATTAAAGTGGAGGCAGGAGAAGAGAAGAGCACTGGCTGTTCTTGCAGAGGACCCAAGTTCAGTTCCCAGGACCCACATGGTGGCTCACAAATATCTATTAAGTCCAGTCCCAGGGAATCTGATGTCCTCTTCTGACCTACTCAGACACCAGGCACACATGCATAGACGTAGGCAAAACACTCATATCATAAAAAAATTAAGTAAGTTGCTGGACGGTGGTGCACACCTTTAATCTCAGCACTCAGGAGGCAGAGGCAGGTGGATCTCTGTGAGTTCGAGGCCAGCCTGATCTACAAGAGCTAGTTCCAGGACAGGCCCAAACCTACAGAGAAACCTTGTCTCTGAAAATAAAAAAAAAAAAGGAGAGCCGGGCGGTGGTGGCACATGCCTTTAATCCCAGCACTCGGGAGGCAGAGGCAGGCGGATCTCTGTGAGTTCTAGACCAGCCTGGTCTACAAGAGCTAGTTCCAGGACAGGAACCAAAAACTACGGAGAAACCCTGTCTTGAAAAACTAAAAAAAAGGAATGTAAATATCTTTTTTTTATATATATTTATTTATTATGTATACAGGAATGTAAATATCTTATATGCAGGATATCTGATGTGCGAACCCCATGAAAGGATCATTTGACGCCCATGTTGAGAACTACCGGCCTACATAGACCAGTTTGTAGGGCCCAGTCTCAACAGCAACTACTCAGGCACCATCCGGGAACAGATCATCCAAGGAGAAAGTACCTAATGTTCTGAAGGAAATACCTAACATTTCAACCATTGTAGATTGGAGCACCCGATGTTTATCAGCACATACCCACCCCCTTTCACCAGAACACTGCTAGACAAATGGCAGCAATCTGGGGTTCTGAACCTTAGAAATCCCTTACCCCTCTGCTAAGATAAAACCCCACCCCAGCTCCCCAGCTGAGCTCGAGACTTTCTGATTGTGCCACTGCTTTGGACACATGGACAGTCCAATTTCAAACTTGAATAAAGGTTCTTTGCTTTTACATATTGGACTCAGGTTCCTTGTTGTTGTTTGGGGGGGGGTGTTGTTGTTGTTGTTTTGAGACAAGGTTTCTCTGTAGCTTTAAAGCCTGTCCTGGAACTCTCTCTGTAGACCAGGCTGGCCTTGAACTCACAGAGATCCGCCTGCCTCTGCCTGCCTAGTGCTGGGATTAAAGGCATGCGCCACCACCTCCCAGCAACGTTCTTAATTTATAAAACAAAATTCAGATTTCTCACCAAAGGCTAGGTATGAGATAATCCTTCAAGTTGTTCTTCCAAAGGAGGATTTAAAACTGTGGTGTGAACTTGAATGTGAACAAGCGATCAATGAGTGGATGACAGATTCTGTCCCGTGATGAGTGGTTTTCACTCTGTTGCCCAGACTGGATCCTGATGTCTTGATGGTCTTCCTACCTCACCCTCCCCAAGTGCTGAGATCACAGGCATGAGCTATCATGTCTAGCTCATGCCTAGCTAAAATAGTCCTTATTTTCAACAAGGTTGAATGCAAACTTAATAGAAAGAAGGGAGGTAAGGAAAGGAGGCCAGGGGTGGGAGAGAGAAGGGTAGATAATGAACAACCAGTACCGATGAGAAGCACAGAGAAAGGTACTGTCACTTGTATGTATGGCATTGATGGGAGTATAAATTATTAAGTTGTAGAAAAGTAAAGCTTGATTTGTAATGTCATACCCATAACTCTAACTTCAGAACTCTATAGGATCAAGTGTATATTAAAGATGAAACCATAAATAATTATAGTTCCATAAATAATTCAATTCCAGAACCTGGGGAACAGAAGCACGTAGATCTTTGTGAGTTTGAGGCCAGCCTAGTCTAGAAATAGGATAGCTAAAACAATGTTGAATAATAAAAGAACTGCAGGAGATATCACTATCCTCAATCTCAAATTGTACTATAGATCTATCATAATAATAACTTCCTGGTATTGGCATAAAAAAAAAGACACATTTATCAGTGGAATTGAGTTGAAGACCTAGACATAAGTGTTAGGAATTTTCCTAACGCGAGCTCTCTGCCAATGCAAAAATCGCAATCAAGCCAAATCACAACAAGCCAAATTAAAGGATGTTTAGGTTTAATGGGATTTCTGCACTCTGCGGTGGACCCTAGGGGAAGCAGGAAGCTGTAACCACGAGGTGGGGGGAGAGAAAAGGCCACACAGGGACCTTTTAAATAGACCGGGGGAGTGGTCAAGGTTTGGGGGGTTGCCTTGCCCCTGGAGGGGTCAAGGTTTGGCGAGCACAGGGACGAGGCTCCAAAGATGGAGGCCAGAGACTGGGACTTACAATAAGTCTGCACACCATATTGATAATTGGTTTTAAACAAAGAAGCCAGACTTACACTCTGGAAAAAGGACAGTATCTTCAACATTGTCAAGATGGATGACTGCACATAGAAAAATGCAAATAGAACCATATTTATCACTCGGCACAAAACTCAACCTCAAATGGATTAAGGACCTTCACATAAGACCCAGTATGCTGAATCTGGTGGAAATATCAGGAAATAATCTTGAACTCATTGGCACAGGAAAAGACTCTCTGAACAGAACGCCATTAACTAAGGCATTAAGACCAATAATTAATGGATGACCTCATGAAGTTGAAAATCTTCTGTATAGCAAAGTACACCATCATCCTGACAAAGCAGCAGATCACAGAATGGGGGAAAAATCATTACCAATTACCCATAGATAGAGGGCTCATATCTAAAGAACTTAAAAAAAAAAAGACCCTGAACATCAAGAAAACAAATAACCCAATTAAAAAATGGGATATAGATTTGAACAAACAGTTCTGACGTTTTGAAAACTGAAACACAAATGGCTGAGAAACACTTAAAGAAATGTTCAACATCTTTACTTGTCAGGGAAATGCAAACGAAACTACTTTGAGATTTCATCTAATCCCAGTCAGATGGCCAACATCAATATAGCAAAAGGCAGTTTATGCTGTTGAGGAAATAGGGTATGGGGAACACTCATTAATTTCTGGCCAGAGTGCAAACTTTCACAACCAATAGGAAATCAGGGTGGCAGTTCCTCAAGAAGCTGGGAATAATAAGCCGGGCGGTGGTGGCGCACGCCTTTAATCCCAGCACTCGGGAGGCAGAGGCAGGCGGATCTCTATGAGTTCGAGACCAGCCTGGTCTACAAGAGCTAGTTCCAGGACTCAGGCTATTTCCAAGACTGTCAGTTGCTCTCCACAAACTGACTGTAAGGTCCTATTGTTGAAGATAATACTACACATCTCATTGAACACAGAGAAGTTGAGCTGGTGCCTAACTGGAGCCTTCACTCCAACTGGCTAGTCCTTTTGGTTTGGTTTGGTTTGGTTTCTTTTTTTGTTTGTTTTTTTGAGACAGGATTTCCCTGAGTAACAGTCCTAGCTGTCCTGTAAATAGCTCTTGTAGACCAGGCTGACCTCAAACTCACAGGGATTCACCTGCCTCTGCCTCCCAAGTGCTGGTATTAAAGGCGTGCGACACCACAGCCCGGCTAGTCGTTTTCATAGTACTGGAAGGCACTGTGCACACTACCAGAGGAGAAAGGTATACACCAACCCAGCTATAAGTCCTTTGATCTACACTAGTGACCTGACTGCATAATAATGCAGGTGCAACCCTGTCACAGAGCTGTGGGAGTGACCTGGTGTAGGAGGTTATTCTGTCTATGTGTTGCTTTCATTGGTTGAATAAAGAAACTGCCTTCGCCTTTTGATAGGGCAACACTTAGGTAGGCAGAGTAGACAGAACAGAACGCTGGGAAGAAGAGTCAGAGAGAGCCACCATGGAGATGCCAGGTCAGACATGCTGAATCTTTCCTGGTAAGCCACGATCTCATGGTGACAAACAGTTTATTAGAAATGGGTTGAATCAAGATGTGAGAGTTAGCCAGGCGGTGGTGGCGCACACCTTTAATCCCAGCACTCGGGAGGCAGAGGCAGGCGGATCTCTATGAGTTCGAGACCAGCCTGGTCTACAAGAGCTAGTTCCAGGACAGGCTCCAAAACCACAGAGAAACCCTGTCTCGAAAAACCAAAAAAAAAAAAAAAAAAAAGATGTGAGAGTTAGCCCGTAAGGACAGGAACCAAAAGCTACGGAGAAACCCTGTCTCGGAAAAAAAAAAAAAAAAAAAAAAAAGATGTGAGAGTTAGCCAATAAGAGGCTAGAATTAATGGGCCAGGCAGTGTTTAAATGAATAAAGTTTCTGTGTGATTATTTCTGGTATAAGCTAGCAGGGCAACTGGGACGAACAAGCAGCCTGCTTGTTCGTTCCTGTTACAGATTGGTGGTGAGTTAGCCGGCAGCTGGAATAAAGGGCCACCTGTGCTCCATGTTAAAGTAACCAATCACTATCTGATTGGATTTAAGGCCCACTCCATGACATGGAACCCATGCCTGACACTGTTTGCGAAGACAAAAATCTGAGACTAAATAGGCCATGGACCTAGTAGAAAACTAAATGTTAATGAACTGCTAAAGGAACATAGCAATATAACATTCCTAACAACATTCTGTTATACCCATCCATCACCAGGGAAGCTTCCTGCTGAAAGAGATGGGAACTAAAACACAGACCCACAACTGGAATCAGAGTCCTAAAGACTCTAAAAGTCAGTGGTCCTCTGACCTCCACATGGTCACCATGTATGTATGAGCACACACCTACATACACATATGCCTGCCAAAATGTGGCAACGACAAAAAAGGAAAATCCTCACCTCATCAGTAGTTAACCTCTTCTACACCATCTGGTGGAACGCGTCATGAGCCCCTCATTCCTGTCCATGATGGGACTTTAGTGGGACCAGTCCTGTGCAGAATTCATGCAAAGAATCACAGCTGCTGAGAGCTGAGGGCAATGACCATGTCATGTCTGGAGGACAATGCACGTGTGCGTGCATGTATATGAATGTGTATGTGTGTGTGCGTATGAATATGTGTGTGTGCCTGTGTAGGAATGTGTGTGCATGTGTGTACATGTGTATGAGTGAGTGTGTGTGTGTGTGTGTGCGCGCATGGGCACATGTGTATTAACATATAGTCTCAAGTATTCCAGGATGAGCTTTGTTCTGGTTGCCTTTTGTCAACTTAGCACAAACCTAGACGTATTTGGAAAAAAGAACTTCAATTGAGAAATGTCCCCACTATCTTGGCCTGTACTGTATTTTCTTGATTCATGATTCATATGGCAGGACACAGCTCACCATGGGTGGTACCACCACTGGGATAGTGTTCTGGATTCTTGAAGAAAGCACCCAGTAAACAGGACTGCTCCATGGCCTCTGTAGCACTTGCTGCCCTGAGTTCCTGCCCTGACATCCTACAAGCTGTAGGATGAAGCAAAGCCTTTCCTCCCCAAGTTATTCTTTGTCATGGTGTTTTATCAAAACTATAGAAACCCTAACTAAGACAATTTTTAACAAGGTAACCAAGGGTTGAACTTTTTTAAAAATTGTTTTTACTGAGCTATATATTTTTCTCTGTTCCTCTCTCCTCCCCTTCCCTTTTGCCCTCTCCCATGATCCCCATGTTCCCAATTTACTTAGGAGATCTTGTCTTTTTCTACTACTTCCCATGTAGATTAGATTCCATGTATGCCTCTCTTAGGATCCTCCTTGTTGTCTGGGTTCTCTAGGATTGTGAAGTGTAGGCTTTTTTTATTTATTTTTTTGTTTTTGTTTGTTTGTTTTTTGGTTTTTCGAGACAGGGTTTCTCTGTAGCTTTGGTGCCTGTCACGGAACTAGCTCTTGTAGACCACACTGGCCTCGAACTCAAAGAGATCCACCTGCTTCTGCCTCCGAGTGCTGGAATTAAAGGTGTGCACCACCACCACCCAGCCCTTTTTTTTTTTTTTTTTGCTTTATGCCTAAAAGCCATTTATGAGTGAGTATATATTATATTTGTCTTTCTGGGTCTGGGTCTGGGTCAAAATGATGTTTTCTAGATCCATCCATTTGCCCACAAATTTCTTTTCTTTTTTTTTTTTTTTTTTTTTTTTTTTTT
>NW_026068180.1:128986-136980 GCF_014885135.2 Alexandromys fortis
CATTTGGGCAAGAAACTGCTCTTGCCTGGACTGTTGCATAAACTGTTGCAGAGACAGGACTGCTGAACTTGCCTAAAGGTGAGATGGTCTTTCAGGGTTCCTGATTCATGAAAGAGTCTGCGAGACATTCTGCAGGACACAGCAGATAGTGACTGAACTGTCTTTGAAATTTCTTGCTTCATGGAAAAGTCTGCTGGATACTATGGGCCTGTAGGCCGAAGATGGATGCCCCAACGGTACAGAGGAACTTTGGGTGACTGTCCAGGCAGCGAGATGTCTCTGTCATTTCTAGAGTTTTGGAAGTTGCTTACCTCTTGTTTACTTAGGTAATATTATATCCTTCTGGAATTTTTGATGGAGTTGAATCTAGGTTGCATTCAGTTTCTGGCTATGACAAATAATGCTGCTATGAACATAGTTGAGCACAAGTCCTTGTGGTATGATTGAGCATCATTTCAGTATATACCCCAAAGTGGTATTACTAGATTTTGAAGTAGGTTGTTTCTTAATTTTCTGAGAAATCACCACACTCATAAAGGACTGAACTTCCAGTCTTCCTCTTTGTACCTCCAGAGTGATGGGGTAACAGTGGTAGACTACAACTACTATTTTGGGAGTTATTTGGTTGGTTTGGTTTGGGTTTTTCAAGACAGGCTTTCTCTATGTAGCAGCTCTAACTGTCCTGGAACTGGCTCTGTAGATCAGGCTGTTTTCTGTTATGCCCAGTCTGTGGGGACCCCAAAAGACCACCAGGGAGACTGACTCACCGAAATGCAAAAAGCAAGGTTTATTGTGTATACATTACAAGCCGGCAGGGACCTCGTCAGTGCAGCAGCTGCAAAAGGAGGAACCCCACCCTTCTGGAGAACACTATTTAAAGGTAAAAACCAGAAAAGTTACACTAGCAGGGTGTGGGGTGACAGGTTCAATCCTGATTGGCTGACATTTGTCTAGGGGTGTCCTGGTGAAAAGTGATAGGTGCGTGCTGGTAGGTGATCCTATCTACAATTGTTGGAACGTTAGGAATTTCCTTTGGATGGTCTGTTCCTGGGTTGTGCCTGGGTAGTCTCAGTTTGTGGTCTTTCTCTGAATGAGGTGTTGCCTTAGGGTAAACAACTGAGACTCAGGTCTCTCTTTGTGCTTTTTGTCATGGTAGGGTCCTACATTTTTGAACTCTACTTCCAGAAGTACAGGGATTAAAGACTTGTGCCATTACTGCTTCGCTGCAACTACTGTTCTATGTAATGTTCATCATCGAACCTAAAGGTTTTTATGCATGTTAGGCAGGTGGTGGTAGTGCATGCCTTTAATCCCAGCACTCAGGAGGCAGAGACAAGGGCAGCCTAGTCTACAAGAGCTAGTTCCAGGACAGCCAGAGAAACCCTGTCTCGAAAGAAAGAAAAAAGAAAAGAAAAAAAGAAAAGAAAAGAAAAATTATAATTCAACACAAGCTTTAATTCTGGAAAACTGATTGTAACTCCCGGTCTCAGGACCCCATCTTTGGAGGCCCTGCCCCTGTGCCCACCAAACCTTGACCCCTCCTCCTAGGTCCCTTAGGAGGAGGAGGGTTAAGGCAGCCTGCCAAAACCTTGACCACTCCCCCAGTCTATTTAAACTGCTCCCCGCAGAGTCCCTTTGTGGCCTCCCCCACCCCTCTTTTAATTCAGTTTGTTGTGATTTGGCTTGATTGGGATTTTTGCACCAGCAGAGAGCTCGCATTAGGAAATATTTTTTTAAAGATTTATTTATTTTGTATACAGTATTCTCAGTATTCTGTCTGCATGTATGCCTGCAGGCCAAAAGAGGGCACCAGACCCCATTACAGATGTTGTGTGAGCCACCATGCGGTTGCTGGGAATTGAACTCAAGACCTTTGGAAGAACAGGCAGTGCTCTTAACCACTGAGCCATCTCTCCAGCCCTGGGAAATATTTCTAACACTGACTTCTCCTTAGAAATTAATGGTGTAGTTTCTGTTTGTAATGACAGCAATTGTTACATTCTCAGTCTCATCTTTAATCCCAGTGCTCAGGACACAGAGCTGGGCAGGTTTCTGTGAGTTTCAGGCCAGGCTAGGCTACATAGTGAGACCCTGTCTTTAAAATAAGGGGGGGGGGGTTGGGGGGATGACAAAAGAAACAGAAAAGGAGATCACACCTGAGCAGGTTGTCTTCACACTCTCAGAACCCTTTGAGCACCCATACATTGAAAACCAAACCAAAAAGTTACTCTGGCCCATTTTCGGCTAATGAAGCTGCATTGTTATGCAATGAACTGAGCCTCCTGCAGCCTGCTTGCTTTGGCTTGTCAGCATCTAGCTCTACACTCTTCCCAGGGCTGTCTCTGGCTTGGAGGTGTTCTGGATTAAATTCGGGTTCCTGATTCATGGTGATTCTCTCTTTTCTGGTCCCCCCAGATTGCTCAGTTTTAGGCTTTTAGATCCTTCATAGGGTGATGTCTGATGGATCCTCCTTCTGCTGTCCACTGGAGGAATCTGTCTCCCCAAAACTCACAGCTGACTTTGAGGTTGGCGAGGGGTGATGCTTGTCTGATGGTAGGACACCAGTATCTTTCACCAGAGCTACCTGGTCTACCTCGTGGATGAGGTTTCTGCATCCCCTTCCCCTTGTGGGAGGCCCTCTGGCTGGAGCTCTAGTCAGTTCTACCCCCTCCCCCACCCCCATCCCCCTTTGCAGCTGTTTTCAGAGCCTTTGTGACTTTCCACAGCTCTTCCCTCTTCTCTGTCTTGAATAGTCTCTTCTTCCACTTTACTGGCTGTTCTTTTTAATACTTGGCGGAGGCTTCTCGTTCACAGTCTTATTTGGCAATGTGTGCTTTTTATTCTTTATTTTATTAATTATTCATTATTTTTTTTTCAAGACAAGGTTTCTCTGTAGCTTTGGTGCCTGTCCTGGAACTAGCTCTAGTAGACCAGACAGGCCTCGAACTCACAGAGAACTGGGATTAAAGGCATGCACCATCACTGCCCAGCTCTCATTCTCTTGAGATAAGTTCTAATTCTTTAGCCAAGGATGGCCCGGTGTTCACTGTGTAGCCCAACCTGGCTTGATCAACCTCTCAGGTTGGAATCACATATGTATGCTACCAAGCCTGGCAACCTGTCTTTAACTGAGTCTTTTGTTAGCAAATTCAAAACAGACTTCAATGAAGTTGATGTCACCAATTTTTAAAGGACTAATATTTGTGTCTCTTGACTGTCGTAAGATTTTCCAAATTCTAGTATAAAAAAGTCTCTCTTATGCTTGCTCCAGTGTACTCAGATGGAGTCTAGAGTCTCATGAGCTGGGCAAGGGCTCAACCACTGATATGTACTCCCAGGCCTTGTTACCTTTCATCCTGTGAGCTGATCTGAGTCCTTACATGTGTCCTTGAACGTGTGTCCTGAGCCTCTTACCACAGCCTGCTAAGGAAGGACTTGCGATTAGGGTCTCGGACATGCCTTCAGCTCCACATTAGTATTTTGAGACAGGCTGGCCTCAAACTCATGGTTCAGAGCAGAATGATCTCGAGCTTCTGAACCCCCTGCCTCCATCCCTAGGCTTCTGGGGATCGCAGGCACAGTTTATTCAGTGTTGACGACCGAACCTAGGTCTAAATGAATGTGAGGCAAGTACTCTACCCGAGCCACATTCACAGTCACCAGAATAAAGCATTTTAAACAGAATTGTGGAGTCTGAAAATTCCTCTGAAATTGATTTTGTGAGGAGTTAAGCCGTAGTATTATGTCAACACAACCTAGGTATGATTTCTTTTGCTTACTAGATGTCCTTCTTTCCTAGGTGGGGTAGCGGCGGGTGGGAGACCCCTGCGGGGGTGAGAGACAGACAGGTACACCATGCAGAGAGAGTTTGGCTATGAGTTTATTTAGTGGGTTATGGAAGGGAAAGGAAAGGGAGGAGAGAAGGGGGAAGAAGAGAGAGAGGCAGAGAGAGAAGGGGAAGAGTTACCTCTTCAGGAGAGAGGTGGAAAAGAGAGAGAGCTCACAGGCTGGAGGACCCAGGAAATCCTGCTTGCAAGCAGAAGGGGAGGGGTTGGGAGTGGGCAGGGCTTGTTTCTTAAAGGGACAGGATGCCCAGGGGACCGACAGGCCTAGCAGATCATAACACCTGAGGCCTTGTTTGAAGAAAGTAACTGAAAGGGGCTCCCCGAATTAGGCACAAACCACACCCAATCACCTGTCTTCACAGAGAGCTCCTTTTTTAAGTGGGGAAGGAAAGTTAAAGTGGCTGCTTTCTGACCCAGACAGAAAAACAGCAGGAAACGACCTTGCAGGTGTCATTCTTAAAAAGGAGGAGAAGAAGGGAAGGCCTGTGTTAAAATGGGATAGGGTGCTTGCCGAGGTAAAGGAGATGGGGTCAAGGGGAAGGGGGTCAGGTGATCTCAGCTTGCGGTTTCTCCTGCAGCCCTGCATCATCTCAGGGTAAACAACTGAGACTCCAGCCTCCATTGAAATTCATCTATGGCCAGAGTCCCAGGTGATAATGGTTGGAAGAAGTAAAGAACTTCCTTTGGGTGACCTGCCCAGACTTAGATTATCATGGCTGACCCTCACATGAACCAGATCAACCCTTTCCTCCCGTGTGGTCATTTCTGTGTCTTGTAGTCGTCGCCTTTATCACTGCAAGAGAAGCAAACTAGGATGTTCATCCAGTCTGGTGAGCGCTTTAGTGTGGAAGAATTATCAAATAAATGCTTGAGAAAATTAAATGAACTGCTATTTTGGTAAACTGCAATCTCAAAATGAACAGAAATAATTTCATTAGCTGGGTGTGTTAGTGCACATCTGTATTCTCTTCACATAAGAAGATCAAGTCAAGTTCCAGGCTAGCGTAGTCTTTAGAGCAAGTTTTGGGGCAGCCAGGGGTACATAGCATGATCTTGTTTCAAAGCTAAAAGAGAAAACAAAAAGCTTGTGTTTTGAGACGAGATCTTTTTGCAGGGGAGGGAGGACCTTCGAGAGAGTTTCTCTGTGTAGCCCTAGCTGTCCTGGAACTCGTTCTGTAGACCAGGCTATTCTCAAACTCACAAAGACCAACCTTCGAGTGTTAGAATTTAAGGCATTCTTGACCGTACCTGGCTCAATAGGCTCCTTTATACTACCCAAGACTACCTGCCCAGAGATGGCACCATCTACAGTGGGTTGGACCCTTTTAGAAAATGCTAATCTTTTGGAGGCATTTTCTCCATTGACGTTCCTTCATCCCAGATGACCCTAAGTTGTGTCAAGCTGACAAAAAGCTATGCAGCACCACTGATCCTGTATCTTTTTGTACTGGTACACAAAGATATTACTGTAAACATAACCTTTCCTCTTTGTTCATTCCCCAAGATCTCCTATTATTATCACATCATAAAACATTGTATGACTTTAAAAATTCCACAAATGCGGTGGTGGCACATGCCTTTAATCCCAGCACTTGGGAGGCAGAGGCTGGTAAATCTCTGTGAGTTCAAGGTCAGCCTGGTCTACAAGAGCTAGTTTCAGGACAGGTTCCAAAGCTACAGAGAAATCCTGTCTTGAAAAAAACAAACAAAAAAGAAAACCCAGTAGTACTGGGCCTCATGGTGCACACATTAATTCCAGCACTGGATAGCAGAGGCAAGTAGATCCCAATGTAGTTGGCCTGGTTAAAATCTATTGTCTCTAATCTGTGTCCAAGAAGTCCTCTCAGCCTGATCACCACAACAGAAACAAAAGATTATTCAACATTTAACCTTTTTTCATCTTTTTTTTTCCTGTTGTATGTGCGTGTTTTAAGATTTATTTATTGCCAGGTGGTGGTGGCGCACGTCTTTAATCCCAGCACTCGGGAGGCAGAGGCAGGCAGATCTCTATGAGTTCGAGGCCAACCTGGTCTACAAGAGCTAGTTTTTGGACAGCCAGGGATGTTACACAGAGAATTCCATCTCGAAAAACAAATTATTTATTTTATGTGTGTGGGTATTTTGCCTGCGTGTACCACGAGCATGCTTGGTACTGTGAATCCCCAGGAACTGGAGCTATGAGCTGCCATGTGGTTGGTGGGATTTGAACCCTGGTCCTCTAGAGAAGCACCCAGTGCTCTTAACCACTGAGCCATCTCTGTAGCCCCTGTGTGTGTGTGTTTAAGTATATCTTATTTATTTTATGTATGTTTGTTTGTGTACCATGTGTGTGCCAGGTGCCTGAGGAAGCCAAAAGGAGGACTTGGGTCCCTGAAGCTGGAGCTGCAGACAGTTGTGAGTCATCATGCGAGTGCTGGGAATCAAACCTAAGTCCTCTGGAATAGAAGTCATTGAGCTACTCTCCAGTCCCTGTGCTTCTAAATTTTTTTAATTAATTAATTTAAAAATTATTTTTTATGATGGGTACGTTGTGCCTCTATGTAGATATGTGCACGTGAGTGCAGGTGCCCTCAAAGGTCAGTAGGATGCCCCTTGAGCTGGATCACGGCGGGTGTGAGCTGCCTGAAGTGGCTGTTGGGAACTGGATTTTGGTCTGCTGAGAAATTGCTATGTGCTAAGCCATCTCTCCAGTCTGTGCCGCTGCTGCTACTGTTTTTTGTTTGGTTGGTTCTTTGTTGTTGTTGGGTTTTATTTAGTTTGTTTGGTTTGCTTTTGGTTTTTCAAGACAGGGTTTCTCTGTTTACCCCTGGCTGTCCTGGTACTTGCTCTGTATACCAGGCTGGCCTCAAAACTCAGAGATTCACACAACTCTGCCATTCAAGTGCCGAGATTAAAAGTGTGTGCCACCATCTCCTGGCCTGATTTTTTGTTTGTTGTTTTTTTGTTTGTTTTTTAATTTAAAATAAATTTATATATGCACTTGTGTGAGTGTGCTGGGAGGACAGGAAAGGGTGTCAGATCTCTCGGAGCTGGAGTTACAATTGACTGCAAACCCCAGCATGGGTGTATATGTGTATGTACATATTTTGCCTGGGTGTATGTATGTGTGCCACATGAGTACCTGGAGCCCATGGTGGTCAAGAGAGGACATTGGACCCCCTGAACTTAGATTTATCACTGGCCGAGACACCATGTATATTCTGGGAACCAAACCTGGGTCCATAGCAAGAGAAGAAAGAGATCTTAACCACTGAACCATCTCTCCAGCCACAGATTTATTTTACTTTTAATTATGCCTGAGTGTGTGTGTGTCCCTGCCCACAGAGATCAAAGGTGTCAGTGAAATTACCTGGCGTGAGTGAGAAGGAAACACAGAACACGCAACAAACCCGCTTAGGGGTTTATTAGAGGGGGCATGCATAGGCCTGGGGAAGTCAGTGTGCAGAGAGAGGGAGGAAGATGGCACGTCCAACTTTTAAAAGCAGCTTAGCACATACGCACAGAGGTTGATGTGTCTAAGTCATAAGCAGGTGACGGGTCTCATGCATGCGCCCAAGGGCTGTCATACGTGGATGATGTAATCCACACCGCAGGTAGGTCATGCAGGGCCCTTTAACATCCCTGGGGGCCATTAAGAACTTCTGCATGAGGGCTTGTCTGCACATGCATGGCCCCTAGAACCCAGAAGTATCAGCCTTATTGTGGCTGAAGTAATGACAGTCAGACTGGAGGAGTTGCATGTCATTGTGAACCACTCAATGCTAGTGCCAGGAACAGAAGTCAGGTCCTCAATAAGAGGAGCAAGGAGCACACATTCTTAACCACTGCACCATCTCCCCAGCCTCACGGTTTTCGTGTTTTAGTTTTTCATGCCATGTCTTATATTTATCAGATTTTACTTTCAAACTTTCTCATTACTTATACATCTCCCCACCCCACCCCCCTTTTAGCTTTGGGAGGATTTTAAATTTTCATTTTTTTAAAAAAATTGCTTTGGCCGGGCGACGGTGGCACACGCCTTTAATCCCAGCACTCGGGAGGCAGAGGCAGGCAGATCTCTGTGAGTTCGAGACCAGCCTGGTCTACAAGAGCTAGTTCCAGGACAGGCTCCAAAGCCACAGAGAAACCCTGTCTCGAAAAACCAAAAAA